>NW_007231941.1:0-47853 GCF_000164805.1 Carlito syrichta
GAATACCCATCAAATTACTAGCAACATTCTTCTCAGACCTAGAAAAAATAACACAGGAATTCATATGGAAACACAAACATCCAAGAATAGCAAGAACAATCCTCAGCAAAGAAAACGAAGCAGGTGGTATCACATTACCAGACATCAAACTTTACTATAAACCTACAATCATCAAAACAGGTTGGTACTGGTATAGGAACAGGCATATAGATCAATGGAATCGAATTGAGATTCCAGAAGCAAAACCTCAATTTCTCAACCAACTCATCTTCGACAACACCTCCACCACCTACCACTGGGGAGAGGAGAAACTATTCAGTCAATGGTGCTGGGAAAACTGGCTGACCACATGCAGAAGATTGAAACAGGACCCCTATCTATCCCCATGCACAAAAATTAAGTCCAGATGGATCAGAGACCTAAATGTAAAACCTCAAACCATAAGCACCTTAGAAAATGAAGGACATACCCTCATGGAAATCAGAACTGGCATCCAATTCCTGAGCAAAACCCGAAATCCACAGGTCATAAGAGAGAAGATAGACAAGTGGGATGTTATTAAACTGTCAAGCTTCTGCAAAGCCAAAGAAACCATCAAGAGAGCAGGGAGACAGTCTACAGATTGGGAAAAAGTATTTGCCAACACCAGGTCTGACAAAGGCTTAACATTTTGGATCTACAAGGAACTCAATCATGCTGAAAAGAAAAAAACAAACAACCCCATTATAAAATGGGCAAAAGATATGAACAGACACTTCACAAAGGAAGATATCCGAGTGGACAACAGACACATGAAGAAATGTTCAACCTCACTAATCATCAGTGAGATGCAAATCAAAACCACACTGAGATATCACCTAACTCCAGTCAGGATGGCAATTATCAATATCTCAAAAAATAACAGCTGCTGGGAAGGGTGTGGTGAAAAGGGAACACTTCTACACTGTTGGTGGGAGTGTAAACTAGTGCAACCTTTGTGGAAAGCAGTGTGGCAATTCCTAAAAGCTCTAAATATCAACCTCCCATATGATCCTGCAATCCCCCTACTGGGAATATATCCTGAAGAACTCAAATCACTCTATAAAAAAGATGCCTGCACATGTATGTTTATCACAGCATTGTTCACAATATCAAGAACCTGGAAGCAACCATGCTTCCCATCAAAAGAGGACTGGATTAAAAAAATGTGGTACATATACACTATGGAATACTACACTTCCATAAAAAAGAACAAAATCATGAATTTCGCAGCAACCTGGATGGAACTAGAATCTATAATATTGAGTGACCTATCACAGAAACAAAGATCTGAGTATCACATGTTCTCACTCATATAATGGACCTTGAACATTCAATGTAATACTATAAGAAAATGACTGACAGTAGTGGGAAACTATGGGGAGGAGGGAGATGGGATTAATGGTAGCAAATATCTGTATGGGAACGGTGAAACACTTCTTATCAACAAGGGTGTTTGAATGAAACGTATTTGTATACCTAATCCTTAACTGTACCTCACGATAGCATAATAAAAAATACTGATTATAAAAAAAAAGAAGCAAAATAAATAAGAATGTTCAAGCCGGACTCAGTGGCTCAGTCTCTAATCCCGTGCCTTTGGGAGGCTGAGGTGTGTGGATTGTCTGAGCCCACGGGTTCAAGACCTGCCTGGGCTGGCGAGACCTCATCTCTACAATAAATCAAAAATCAACCGGGCATGGTAGTAGTGCCTGTAGTTCCGGCTACTCGGAAGGCTGAGGTTGAAGGATAGCCGGAGCCCAGCAGGTCGAGGCTGCGGTGGCCGGGAGTGGCCACTGCACTCCCGTCTGGGCGACAGTGAGAATCCATCTCAAATAAAAAAAGAAAAAGAATGTTCAGAAAACTCTTACCATATAATGCACAGATGTTTTTAGTAAAGAGAAACAGATTGTGTGTATTACTACTACATTTGGAATTGTGATATAGAATATTTTATGACTGTTTTCTTGTCTTGGATGTTACAGATAGTATTTTGGTGAGCTTACCAAAGCCTGGTGGTTTTATTGCAGGACTTATTCAAAATATAAAAGTTTAATTACATGTTTTGTGAGTTGAGCATTATCTTCAAACTACCTTTATCTGCGTACACGATAGTAAAAAATGCTCAAATAAAATTCATAAAAGTTAATTTTCAATAATGGAATAATTCATTTATCTTTCAGTTTTCATGGAGCAGTTTAAGGCTGTGTTTAATCATTAAAATAAAGATTTAAGATTGGGATAATTTATTCAATGTCATTTTGTGTCTTAGAGAATTATTCTTATATATATTTTTTAAATGGCTTCTTCTAGATACTGTTGTAATTGTACTTTGTTTTGTTCATCAGTGTTCTTATTGTAAATAACAGAAACTAATATCTCTAGGTTTGTAAACAGTATACATTAAAGGTCATTAAAGATAGTGTGTATCTCAAGAGATCTCAGATAGCAGGAGAATTAGAAATGGTGGCAACAAGTTGCGAGCAACATTGAAAACACAACACAGAGGACAACATTATAAACAACTTCCTTGTTTTGGGGGGGTGCCCCTAGTATGTATGTAAAAGCTATTGGGTCAAAACAAAAGATGACTATCTACTACATTTAATTAACATATATTGAGTGATAGTCAAATACTTCTGATGTCAATTTCTAGAATAATAGAGTAACATGTATGTATTTAAAAATTCCTACATGAATGCTGAAGTTAGAGAGTCTACAGTTTCAGTGTTGAAATGTTTCTAATGGCAGGAACTACTTTCTGTTTTTTTTTAAAATACATTTACTTTAAAATTTTGATGTTACAGATGACAACAAATGTTACATTTTCATTCATAATCTTCATTGTTTTATTCATGGTTTACAAAAATATGGTAGATTATGTAAATGTTCCTAGAAAAGTTGGAAATGACCAAAACTCATAAACAAAGTTGGAAAATTACAAATCTGATCTCTACAATATAAAGTAGTTTTTGTACTAATTTAAACTGAAATTATACCACATGCATGCAATTCTGTTAACAATGTTAGGTGTTTTGGCCAGCCAGTTCTCAAGACTGATGCCCATACTTGAAACTCATCACAAAGTATTCATAACTCCAATAGTATAAGACTACACAGAAGCGATCTGGTTCACTTTCTAAATATTCCTTTTGTGTTTTATTCAGTGAGTACTGAAATAATTATAGTTTTAGAATTACTATCAATTAAGAAGATAAATATATGTAACATATGCAGCTTTATTCCTGTAATTGGTTTTGACTATTCAGAGTGAGTGTTTCTATTCACTTTCTAATTTGTTGCAAGCTTTTTTTCTAGGAATTATATTTTGGGTATTGATTTCTTTGTTCTTTACTTTCCAAGAACCTGAAAAATAGTCATTCACACTTAGCTTAAGTATCAGTATAATGTATTGTATAGTCATATTGAAATTCATTAGTTTAAAAGCTGATGAAGCCAGGCTCGGTGGCTCAGCCTGTAATCCTGCGCCTTTGGGAGACTGAGGTGAGTGAATTGCCTGAGCTCGCGGGTTCGAGACCCGCCTGGGCAGTGAAACCTCATCTCTACAATAAATTAAAAAATCAGCTGGGCGTGGTAGCGCATGCCTGTAATTCCGGTTACTCGGAAGGCTGAGGCGGAAGGATTGCCGGAGCCCAGCAGGTCGAGGCTGCGGTGGCCGGGAGAGGCCACTGCACTCCAGTCTTGGCGACAGAGTGAGACTCCAACTCAAAAAAACAACAACAAAAAAGCTGATGAAGAAGCAAAAAGATCTATATTTAAAACTCAGTTCAGAAAACAAACCGAAAACTATGTTGTAATACAAGTTAAGGCAGTTTCTCTTATGATAAAAATAAATTATGAAATAAATCATTGATGGTGTATAGAAATGCAGCTGTTTTTGCACATTGATTCGGTATCCTAAGACTTTACCAGAGTCATTTATCAGTGAGAGAATGTTTTTGATAGATTTTCTAGGGTTTTCTATGTATAGAATCTTATCATCTGCAAAGAGGGATAACTTAACTTCTTTTCTTATTTACATACCCCAGATTTCTTTCTCCTGCCTGATTGCTCTGGCTAGGACTTCCAGTACTGTGTTGACTAGAAGGTGTGAAAGTGGGCATCCTTGTCTTGTTCCAGTTCTTAAGGGAAATGCGTTCAGTGTCTGTCCATTAAGTATGATGTTGGCTGCAGGTTGGTCATAGATGGCTCTTATTATTTTGAAGAATGTTTCTTTGTTGCCTAGGTGTTCAGTGGTTTTTAATCAAGAAGGCCTATTGTATTTTTTAAAAAAATGCTTTCTCTGCATCTAATGGAATAATCATGTGGTTCTTGGTTTTACAATTGCTTATGTGATGGATTACATTTATCAATTTAGATATGTTGAACCAGCATTGCTATCCAGAAATAAAGCACAACTGGTCATGATGGATGATCCTTGAAATATGTGTTTGGATGCAATTTGCTAGAATCTTAATCAGAATTTTTGCATCTATGTTCATCAGGGAAATTGGCCTGTAGTTTTCTTTTCTTGTTGAGTTTTTGCTCTTTTTGGGTATCAAGATGATATTAGCTTCACAGAATAAGTCAGGGAGAAATCCTTCTTTCTCAATTTCCAGGAATACTTTCAACAGGATTGGTACTAGTTCTTCCTGTACGCCTTGTAGAATCCAGCTAACAAACCATCTGGTCCAGGACTTTTATTAGCAGGGAGGTTTCTTACAAATGAGTCAATTTCTTGGATTGTTATTGGTCTGCTTAGGTTTTCAGTTTCATTCTCTTTAAATCTTGGGAGGGAGTGTGAATTCAGGAATTCCTCCATTTTCTCCAGATTTTCTAGTTTATTTGCATATATATGTTCATAGTAATCTCTGATCATCTTTTGAATTTCTTCAGGGTCAGTTGTGACCTTGCCTTTTATGTTTCCAATTGTGTTTAGTCAAACTGTCTCTCTTCTTTTTGTCAACATGGTCAGTGATCTTTCAGTTATATTTATCCTTTCAACAAAGTAGCATTTTGTCTCACTGATCCTTTACATGATCATTTTTAATTCCATTTCATTCAACCGTAACTTTATTTTAATTATTTCAGCTTTTCTACTAAATCTAGTCTTGGATTGCTCTTGACTTTCCAGCTTTCTTAGTTGAGATGTTAGGCTGTTTATTTGAGATTTCTCTATTTTCTTTTTAAAAAATTATTTATTTTATTATAGAGATCTTTGGTACAAGTGAGGATTAACTACATAAGTAGATTTCACGCAAATGAAGTTTGGGCTTCTAACTGACCCTCACTCTCCCTCATAGTGGACCAGGCACCCCTTGTATTGTCCTATGTGTGCATGAAATGTTATAAACTTCCCTCTCAGCATCACTTTCATGGTATCTCGGAGCTTTTGGTATCTTGTGTTTTTGTTTCCATTTGTTTCCAGGAAACTTTATTTCTGTCTTGATTTCTGTGTTAAGCCAAAAGTCACTCAGAAGCATACTGTTTAATTTCTATATATTTGTGTGTTTGGGGGAGTGATAATATTTATTTTTATTCCACTGTGGTCTGAGAAGATGCTAGATATGATTTCGCCCCTTTGAAATGTTTTCATGCTTGATTTATGCCTGAGAATGTGGTCAATCTGGACGGGGAGACACCTTTTATCAACAAGGGTGCCTGAACGGAGCATATTTGTATACCTAACCTGTAACTGTACCCCACAATATCATAATAAAAATATTGATTTTTAAAAAAAATATTGGAATATGTTCCATGTGCTGATGAAAAAAATATATATTCTGTGGTTGTTAGCTGAAGTGTTCTGTAGATGTCTTTTAGGACCAATTGGCAGAGTACTTAGTTAAAGTTCTGGATTCCCTTGTTAGTTTTTTGCCTTGATGATCTGTCTAATCCTTAAGATAGTTTGACCTTCAGACTGGCCCTTCAGGAGATGCTTAACAAAGTTTTAAGCACAAAAAAAATGAAAGAATGGCTCCACTCCGAGCAAAAGCAGAGGCAAACACAGTGTTAACAGACCTTATAAATCAGTCACATAACCTAAAAAGCAAAGTAGCCTCTTAAGAGAAATACGAGAGGAATAAAAACCCCACATATCAATAGTTACCTTAAACGTTAATGAACTGACTGCACTACTGAAGAGGCATAGAATATCAAATTGGATATAGAAATATAATCAAACCTTCTGCTGCCTTCAGGAAACACATCTCATTGCAAAGGATACCCACAGGCTCATGGTAAAGACCAGGAGAAAGATCTTCCAGACAAATGGAAAAATAATTGGGAGTAACTATTTTTATATCAGAGAAAACAAACTTTAAATCAATAAAAGTTAAAAAGCACACAATATCATTACGTAATGATAAAAGGCTTGATCTTCCATCACAAGATATCTATCTTAAATACATATGCCACCCAACATAGTAGAACCCAGATTTATAAAACAGTTGCTAGTTAAACTAACAGAGGACACAATCACACATTTATAGTTGGAGATTTTAACCCCACTAACAGACTTAGACAAACTTTTCTTCTGATCTAAAGGGTCTCCGATGCTACGGCATGCATGCAAGCTAGAACCAAGCAAAGAGACAGGAGTCCCTAAAGTTGTAAGGCATATAGGTTCAAGCAAGTATAGGCATCAGAGTAAATTTATTAGTACACTATAAAATGTTGTATTTCACATTCCTGGTCATGACTTTTGGGAAAAAAAATTAATTTAGATCCTTTTCCCAGTGACAGACCATAGTGCTTTGCAAATGATAGACTCAAGAAGAAATATATTTGTTCCTGCTGAAAGTTTTTTCATGGGGCAATTTTCATGTTATAGGAATAGAAACTCATTTGGAATTGGCTGGCAGGTTAATTTTATCAGTTCAAGGACCATGAATCCCTTCTGGTAACCATTATGCTTAGTTTAAAAGAACTCTATAGGGTAACTGTAGATACCATGTAAACTTGTGGGGGGGGTTTACATGCTCAGTTAGTCTTTATTACTAAATTCTTAAATACAGAAATTAAGTCATTTTATGTACTTAATACTGACTTGTATCCCACATCTTTAAAGTAAAATAAAGAAAAAAAGTCATTTTAATTGACAATAAATGTACAAAACGTATCAAGATTAAACATAGATTTTCATTTTGTACAAAACATAACATATATCACAAACATTTAAAAGTGAAAACAATGAGATGTTCTTCTCTTTCTAAATATGCATTCCCCCTTCGCCTTAGAAATGAGCTGCCATAAGTCTCATGTCACTGAAGTAGTAAGGTTATTCTTATATTTGGTTGTTATTACCCAGTGATATAAAACTTTTCCTTCAAAAAGTTCTGCATAGCAAAAGAAAGAAAACTTATGGCATATTTTATGGAATTTGGAAGCCTTATATTAGACTGCTAAGCTTCTGCAAAACTCACAAGAAGTTTAAGATAGTACAACTTTTTCCCACAAATCTTTGGTAATGGAGCTGACATGGTTTAACCTCACTTTATTTTATTTATTTATTTATTTTGAGTTGGAGTCTCACTCTGTCGCCCAGACTGGAGTGCAGTGGCCACTCCCGGCCACTGCAGCCTCGACCTGCTGGGCTCTGGCGATCCTTCTGCCTCAGCCTTCCAAGGAGCTGGAACTACAGGCGTGCGCCACCACGCCCGGCTAATTTTTTATTTATTGTAGAGATGAGGTCTTGCCAAGTTGCCCAGGTGGGTCTCGAACCCGTGGGCTCAGGCAATCCACTCACCTCAGCCTCCCAAAGGTGCGGGATTACAGGCTGATCCACCGAGCCCAGCTGTTTATCCTCACTTTAAAGCAGTCTGCCCTTTTGATTACTAGATGCATGTACATGTTAAGAGTGATTTAATCACTGCTTGTTGTGTGAAACTTCCCTCTTTGTGTCACAGATCAAAGGGGAATGAACTGATAAAATATACATATTTTGAGTAATGACACAAACAGATGTAACTGGAAGAACAATAATTCCCCCACCTTGTTTTTCCTCCCAGCCTCACCATCCAAGGAGTTTTTTGCTAGGACACAAAAATAGTTAATTCTCACTCAGCACCTCTTTTTAGAGATTGCAAGAGATCATCCTGCTCTGATGATTGATCAGGTTTCCAAAATAAAGAATGAAACCTTCTGCCAGCTTTTTGTGTAGGTAAAGCATGATCATCCTTTTGGTAGGTGCCTCTATAAAGGATCCATTTTTTACTTGCTTCTTGACTTGACCCCACCATTCACCCAGGGAATAGTCTGAAAGAGAAAAGATAAAATACAAGCATTTGCTTTGCTTAAAAATATAAGTTGACCAGCTGGGTAAGTTTGTAAACTTTGGAAAATGTTTGTCTTTCTCATTATGAATTAGATGAAACTATACTTGACAATTAATGGGAACTAATGGGAAATGTACTAATCCAAGGGAAATAGATCATATCCTAGAAGGCTTTTGGGTCACACTGCCTAGGTTTAAATATGTCATTGACTAGCTGTGTGACCTTGAGGAACTTTGAAGTTACTAGCTGTGTAACACCTCTGAGATTCAATTATGTCATCTAAAAATTGTTGAAAAAAATTCCTTACATGTTGAAGTTGTTGTGAGGATCAAATTGCCACATTTCATTGGATCTAAGAAATAATCAGGTGAAAGATAGGCTATGGTTTTGTATAGGACTATTTAAAAAAAAGTTTACCCCTAAACCTTATACACCAAGGAATTTAAGACACAACCTTATTTTAGAAATGTTAAAATGACAAATAAGTCATCTCATCATCAATTAAATGCTGTGGTTAATATAGATAAGATGCTTAGATCCATACTTGGCATATAGTAAGTGTTCAGTGTTTTCTGTTACGGGGTAGACTTTCTCGAAAGTAAGGTAATCATTTCCACCTTGAAAGCGGAGGCCTTTTAGAAGGGAAGACCATAGCATTTAATAGAAAAAAAGCAAGACTAGGAACTGTGGCACGCCTACAAATGTCCCTTGTATACAGGTTAGTTTTTTTCTTGTTTTTCTGTTGCACAACCCAAGGCCAAAAGCCATTTTTTAGTGTAAAGTTTTGCATTCCTCCCTCCCTCAATATAATTCTCTTAGTTACCCCCAGTCCTAATTCTCCATTAAAGTCAATATTTCTATAGAACTAGGCAGTGGGGCAACAGCACACCAGGAAGTGCCATTGGGTGTCGTGGGGAAAGGAATTACTGAGAGTGGCCAGGACGGATCTAAACCCATAAAAGTGACTACCAAGCATACTTCTAACTTAGAACTAAATGTGAGGGACAGAACCTCTTTTCCCAAAATTTTAGAAAAAGATTTCTTGGGATGGCAGAAGTAGGTTAATAGTTAGGTCACATGGATGATAAAATTATTCGACAAATACAAAATCTACACTGGTGTTCGCTGAATCATGTCAATGCTTTTAACTATAGTTTCTCACTTGTAAAAAAGCACTTTTTTGTATCTTACCACTTCTGTAATCAAAATGTACTATAACCGCAATAACAATAATTTTGACACTTACATACAACTTACTATTTTCCAGGTGCTATTCTCACTGCACTACTGATATTTACTCATGTGTAACTCAATGAGTTAGTTACAGTTATTATCCCTTACTTAGCAGTTGAGAAAACCAAGGCATGGAAAAGTTGTTTCTTTAAGATGTCACGGGTTCACAAATGCTCACATAGATACAGACACAAAGGTACTCACCTATTAAATAAAAAAGGAGGCAACATGATTTCTCCCATTACATTCTTATACTATTTAATAAGACCATATGATCTATATTTGGCCCATAAAGTTGTGTCTAAACCAATGGTGTTTTAAAAACCTGATAGTAGCTTAGATTTAGGAAACATCTGAGGGCCAGTATATAGCAACGGAAAGAGGCAAGGGCATTGGTATTTTACCTGCATGTGATTCCAAAATGTGAGATAAGTTGAGTGAACTTGAGCATTTTTTGAATCATTTTATCTTCAAAAAACTGTTGAATTAAGGACAATTGTAAGAAATAATATGAAAAATCTTGTGTGACCTTCACCTAGTTATCCTCAATTGTTATAACTTGCAAATTAAATTAAAACCTTATAATGAGAATATAGATACAATCAACCCAACTAATTCACATTTTCAAAGTTTTATTTGTACGTGTGTGTGTGTGTGTGTGTGTGTGTGTGTGTGTGTGTGCTTAGTTCAATGCAATTTTAATTCATGCAGCTTAGTGCATCCACCACAACACTCAAAATATATATAAGTTGCATGGTCACAAAGGTCCCTCCTGTTGCTCTTTCATAACAACGTCCAACTCCCTCATGCCACCCTGTCCCATTCCTAATCTGTGACAACCATTAATCCATTCTTCATGTCTACAATTTTGATATTTCACAAATATTATGCATTTCAAATAATATACTAATCAATCCTTTGAAATCAGACTTTTCACTTGGCATAATTCCCTTAAGATCCATCTAAATTGTTGAATGTAGCAATAGTATTTTAATTTTTGTTGCTAACATATATTTCTGATTCATTTTTTGTTATGGACAGCCCACAGTTTGTTTAATTATTCCCTGACTGAGAGATATTATCATTTAGTTGGAGATGTTACTAATAAAACTGCTATAAACAGTTTTGTACAGGATTTTGTATGAACATAATATTTTATTTCTCTGGAGTGCCACTGTTTTTTGTGGTGAAGACATTTAAAATCTACTTTTTTAATTCTTTGAAATATATGATGCATTATTACTTATTATAGTCACCATTCTGTGACATAGATCACTAAAGCTTATTCCCCTTTTATAACTAAAACTTCTCACCCTTTCGTCAACATCTCCTCTTTCTACACCCATCCTCTTCTACCATTCTCTGGTAACCATCATTCTAATCTCTACTTCTGCATTCAACTTTTTAGATTCTGTCCATCATCAAATTAACGAATAATGAAATTGTGGTATATATACACAATGCTTATTTATTTTTAATGAACTGTCAAACTATTTTCCTGAGTGACTATAGCATTTTACATTCTTTCCAGCATTGTATGAGTGATTCTGTTTCTCTACATCCTTGCCAGCATTTCGTGTTGTCACTATTAGATGTGTAGTTTTATCTCACTGTGGTTTTAATTTGCATTGTCCTAATGGCCAGTGATAATGAATAGCTTTTTCATGTGTTTGTCATTGGTATATACTCTTCAGTGAAACATTTCTTCATGCCTTTTGACTATTTTGATAGAGTTCTTTCAGTTTAATTTTTTTTTACTTTTGAGTTTTTTTAGTTATGTATATACTCTAAATACTAGTCCTTGTTCATATAAGTGATATGCAATTTTTTCCCAGTCTGTACCTTGCATTTAATTTTCATAGCAAGTTCCTTTGCACAGCAAAAATGTTAATTTTGATGAACTCCAATTTATCAGTTTTTCTTTTTATGGATTGTGCTTTTTGTGTTAAGTATAAAAAGACATTGCCTAGGTCACAAATTTTTATCTTTTTATAGCACTTACAGTTTTATGTTTTAGATATAACAATTGAGATAATTTTGTATAAAGTATAAGACTGAAATTGAGACTTCTTATATTTCTGTATTTCCTTATTCATATATGTAGGACTTTGCTTTTTTATTATTCTTTTGCCTTTGGATGTCCCACTTGCTTAAACACCATTTGCTGAAAAAGCTATTGAACTTGAAAGACTGTTAAAATTCCTCCTTTGAATTGCTTTTATAACTTTTAAAAAAATTTAGATGAGCATATCCGTGTGGGTGTATGGTTATATTTCTGGGGTCTGTATTGTGTTACATTGAAATATAAGTCTGTCTCTCCTCCAATTCCACACTGCCTTGATTACTGTAGTTATTAATATTGAGTGGAGTGATTCTTCTCACTTGATTCTTCTTCGACAAGGTTGCTTTAGCTATTATAGGGCTTGTGCTTTTCCAAATGCTGTTGAGAATAAGCTTATCTAAGGCTACAGGAAAAGAACTTGCTGGTATTATAGAAAGAATTGCATTAAACCTGTAGTTTAATTTGGAGAGAATTGGCATCTTTACCATGTTGGTGTTCCAATCCATTAGCACAGTAGATCTTTCCACTTATAAGATCTTTGACTTTTTCATCATGCTGTGTTTTTCATCAGTGCTTTGCTTTGAGACTAGATTGTGTTTTCATATTTCTAATACACCAATGATAGCATTATTGTCTGTTATGCTTTTGGTTATACAAAGAAACAGAGCATAGTAAGAGGTCCAAAATTACAGTTTTGAAAAAGAAGCACATTTTAAAAAATAAAAGACTTCAGCTCTCTATACAACATATGTGTATAATGTTGAAATAATTTTACATGATAAGGTTATAATTGTTTATAGAGGGATTGATGGAGACCTATAATTTTTCATGAATACAAAGCATATTTTAATTACATTAAAGTCATGCATCAATGTGTTTTTAATTACTTTTCTTTAGCCTACAGTTTTATGATACATGTTGTAAAATGAAGACTGCTCCTTGCTTATATTCCAATATTAACTAATAATCCCTGTATCATAAAACAGACAACAAATTCTTAGAAAGAGCCCAGTGTGCTAAATTAAAAAGTGAACAAGAAGTGAATTCTTAAGTAATTGAAAATCCTAAAGACAGTATTTTAGATAAATTGGAAAGTGTCTGAGTTATTTTCCCCATTTTTTTCGATTATTTAACATACTTTTAGACATTTGGATTTCTACAGGTTCAAAGACAGTAGATAAAAACAGGCTTGATAACTAAGATATTTATATAAAGTTCCTTACTTTATTGAAATGAGAAGGCTGGGCTTGGTGGCTCAGCCTGTAATCCCAGTGCTTTGGGAGGCCGAGGTGAGTCGATTGCCTGAGCCCGTGGGTTCAAGACCCGCCCGGGCAACTTGGTGAGACCTCTTCCCTACAATAAATAAAAAATCAGCTGGATTTGGTGGCTCAGCCTGTAATCCTAGTGCTTTGGGAAGCTGAGGTGAGTGGATTGCCTGAGCCCGAGGGTTCGAGACTCGCCTGGGCAACTTGGCGATCCCACATCTCTACAATATATCAAAAATTGGCCAGGTGTGGTAGCGTGTGCCTGTAGTTCCAGATACTTGGAAGGCTGAGGTGGAAGGATGGCCGAAGCCCAGCAAGTCGAGGCTGTGGTGGCCGGGAGCGTGCCACTGCATTCCAGTCTGGGCGACAGAGTGAGATTCCAACTCAAATAAATAAATAAATAAATAAATAAATAAATAAATAAATAAATAAATAAAAGAAAAAGAAATGAGAAGAAAAAGGTTTAGGCCATTTCTGCCTCTCTATCCCACAGTGATCCATATTTGTTGAAATGCTGCAACTCCTATAAAGGCATGATTTTTTAGATTAAAGCAATCTATTTAGTAAAGTATAATGAGAAAATGCACTAATTTATGGGATAGATTAGGAGTATAGTAGCCAGAAAAAAATAAGTCAATTGGAATCTGACAACTTGGTACCTCATATATATCTTGTGACGTTATAATTAGGCATTTCAGTAATCATATGCTTGCAAAGGAATATGTGAAAATTATGCAAATTTGATATATTACTAGTAACTGTTTTTAGCTAAATTTTGTGAACCCAGAACTTGAGTGGAATGTGTATGTGTGTGCAAGTGACTTACACATGCCAACACAAACACCCATATGCACAATTTTAGGACTCTTTTCATAGAATACATTGTCACCAGGTGATTCATTATAAGATTTTTGATTTAAGTAATAAGGCTTTCCACATTGTTTCAATCCTTACTTCTTGAGTGAACACTCAACAGAGGTGCCACATTTTAATCTTAAGTTCTAGTAAGTATTTTATACTCAAACCAACCGATATAGCCATGAAAAACAGATATTATTTACATATACATAAACACACCTTATTAAAGTAACTATGACTTTCATTCACTTTTATCTTACACTTCATTACTTCAAAGAGAGAAGGTATTGATTTTTATTACCTCCTTTTACTGGCTATGGCCCTGGCAAGAAATAGAATCCAGCATGGATGATACACACACACACACACACACACACACACACACACACACACACCAATAAAGGGATTATTTTCAGAAGTGTGGACAGGTTTACAAAAATCCAAAAGGCTATTGAATCACCCAAAGACCACTTCCAGTAGGAAGTTATGACATGCATCCTCCCATCTTACCAAACTTGAAGAGTCAAGTGCAGAAAGTTGCATTTTCTAAATCCAGTAAGAGATGGAGCAATATGAGAGATTTTTAACAGGATAATTAGGTATATATGCTGCCAATGTGAGAAATAAGCCGAAAACAGGGTAGAGATGAATGTGGAACAAAGGACCCAGATCCTCTCTTTCTGCCTTTCTGTCTTATGTCTGTGCCTTCCATTAGCCAAAACCAACAGAAACTTAGTCAGAAAGGACCTTAGGAGATAAAATTTATAGAGGGTTAGCCTTATAGTCACAGAGCAAAGAAGGGCACTAAATGAATCATGCCATGCCAGCAAGAAAACAGTGTTTTAGAATAAATAAGTTTTGAAAGAAAAAGTAAATGTACTAACTTAAAATTCTGTATCAGTTAAATTATTCTTCAAAAGTGAATGAAGAATAAATACTTTATCAGACAAACAAACGCTAAGAGAATTTGTTGCCACTAGACTTGCCTGGCAAGAGATGTAAAAGAGAACTACTGGAGAGAGAAAAAAAATCATATATTTCAGAAACATAAATCCATGTAAGAAAGAAAATAAATTAGAGAAAAATAAATTCAGTAAAATAAAATCATTTATTTTTCTTATTTTTAGTTGATCTAATAAATAATGATTTTAAAGTGTAATAACAGCAAATATTGAATGCTTAAAGCTTATGGATAATAGAACTGAAAAAGTAAAGAATGAAAAATTGAAAATAATCTGTAGGAGGAAAATGATTAGAATAGGAGCAAAGAGAAAATATCACAATTCCTTTACTTAAATCAACATCAGAACCATCCCCTAACTAGGAGTCATAGTTCAACTTCACTTAGTTGTAACCATAACGTATTTCATTTTTTTCTCTTCTTAAACGATAAAGGAAATTTGAACAAAATGGAGAGTATAGGTAGAAGTGAAAGCCTAATACATGTTATCTTTTGTAATGGACTTAACTATTCCTCTTAGCCTTACTTCAATGTAAAGATTTATTTTTTCTGTAAACCACCCTTTTAGGAGCCAATTGTACTATCATTTAAATTTCTCTGTTTCATATTCATCTTTTATTGGAGTAGACTTCCCCTTATATTCTTTTAAATAACGGGATTTTTTGCCTATCTCTAATCTTATTGTCTTCTCCAAGTTTCTAAAGATATTGCCTCGGAATATTAAAATCCTAAAATGTACTTTATTTACTAACATGGAGAGAGATGAGCAGCTTTGAAGACAAAGATAATTAATGACAAAAAGTGTCATGCATGCACATACATACATATTAAAGTCAGATTCAGTAACTCATTGTACTTTTCAATATTCTAAATAAAGTTAAAAAGTAAAGTTAACCCTAACGATTCACCATAAGATTTTCACTGCCTTAAAATGTTTAAGGAAATATAAATACTTTATTGTTTGAGACATCTATTGAATACAACATATTTTGAAATATTTCCAGCAATGGTATGATATAGATCATTTTTCAAATAACCAGACTTAACAATTTTTAAACACTTAAAAAATTGAATGGAATTTTGCGGTATAAACTAATAGAAACCTTATTTATCCTCCTCTAAATTCAGTTCATTTGTGAAACCTCATTTAGAGTGAAATAAAATATTTTCTCCGGTTTCCATAGCAGGCTCCCACTTTCAAGCTTCAGTGAGTAAGTATATTGGTTATGAGGTTCAGAAAAATTTTGGACCAAATTATAAATGATCATTATTTGCGCATTTTTCCAGTGTTTAAGCTGTCTGGTATAAGATATTCAAAATAGGATATCACTCGTTTAAAGATTCAGTCTCTTTCTCTCTCAAAACATTTTAGATAAAATAGCACGTGCAGCTTCATCTGCTACACAAATTCTCTCAATGCTTCTCTTCTTTCCAGAAGCAGATTTATCAGGATGCAAATGAAGCTTAAGCTTTAGGGCCCCTCCATTTCACGGAACTCTTTAAAAATACTTGCAAAGCTTTCACATAATCATGTGCTTGAAAATATGCAAAACCAAGGTCTTCAAATTGTAGGCACCGCAATCTTTGGATCTTCTATTCTCATCACTTGTTTCTTAAAATGACACATTCAACCTTCCTGAAAACATTATCAGGATGAAAATTTAGTCTTGCTATAAACAAAAACTGTTGGTATTAAGAGCAGAATAAGTATTTTAACATGTAGGTGAACTTTTAAATTTTCTTTTTTGAAGACATTAGAAAATAATTTTAATATGAGTTTACAAGTTTGCTGAAGTTGCAATCTAAATGTCATTCTCATAGATTTACATTGTTTTCATTACTAGTTCTTGGTCCAGGCTTTCAATAAATAAATTTGTGGAATGAGTTTGAATATTAAATAATAACAAAGTGGCATTTAGAGACTATTTTCCAGAATTCTTAATATTTTACAAAATACCTAGAATTCTGATTTGAAGCTTTAAGGTCTTCCCGAATTAGAGAAAAATTGTAACTTTTTACCACATTATATTAAATACTCAATCACAGTAGCCTTCTAACAAAAAGAGGTAAAAGCAATGACAATTGCAAATTTGACATTAATGCCACCTAATATCTATCACTCGGTCGCCCAGTATGATTTTACGTTATATTCTTTGTATACATATATACCATTGCTCTATATCAGGGCTTTGCAGGTTTGGCCTATGGGCTAAACCCAGCCTACCATCTTTTACAAATATAATATTTTTTTCAGAAATAGTTTTAGATAACTGTAGATTCACGTCAAGTTGTAAGAAATAATAGGGAGACAACAAGTAACATTTTACCCAATCTTTCTCAATTATAACATACCACAGAACTATAGTTTAACAACATAACGAAGATATTGACATCAGTACAATAAAAATACAAGATATTTCCATCACTGCAAAGATGCCTCATGTTACCTTTCCTGGTCAGACTCACTTTCATTCTGCCTTCATCCACTCCTTAATCCCTAGCAACCACAAATGTAATCTCTATTTGTATAATTTTGTCATTTCAAAAGTGTTATATAAATGGAATCCTATATTGTGTAACCATTTAGAATTAGCCTCATTCGCTCAGCATAATTCTCTGGAGATTCTTCCAGGTTTGCTATATGCATCAATAGTGTACTTCTTTCTATTGCTGAGTAGTATTCTGTGTTATTAATACACCAATTTAATCATTCATCTGTTGAAAGACATCTGGGTCATTTCCAGTTTCTACCTATTACAACTATAGCTGCTATGAACAGTCATGTACAATTTTTTGAGTGAACAACTTTCCACTTAGCTGTGCTTAATGCCCTAGAGCAAAATCTCTGAGTTGTATGATAGTTTCATGTTTAATTTCTTCCAACGCTACCAAGTTGTTTTTCAGAGTATCAGTACCATTTTACATTTCCACCAACAATGTGTGCTTGCCAATATTTGATGTTGCTACTACTTTTTTTTTTTTTTTTTTTGAGTTGGAGTCTCACTCTGTCACCCAGACTGGAGTGCAGTGGCCGCTCCCGGTCACCGCAGCCTCGACCTGCTGGGGTCCGGAGATCCTTCCGCCTCAGCCTTCCCAGTAGCCGGAACTACAGGCGCGCGCTACCACGCCCGGCTGATTTTTTCATTTATTATAGAGATGAGGTCTCGCTGCCCAGGCGGGTCTCGAACCCACGGGTTCAGGCAATCCACTCACCTCAGCCTCCCAAAGGCGTGGGATTACAGGCTGAGCCACCGAGCCCGGTTGTTACTACTTTTTAATTTAGCTATTCTGATAGGTACATAGTTCTATCGCCTTGATGTTTTAATTTGTATTTCCCTAATGGCCAATGATATTGAACATCTTTCATGAGCTTATGCCATTAATGTGCTGTCTTTAGTGAAAAGTCTCCATGTCTTTTGCCCATTTTCTAATGGTTTGTTATTGTTTTTGTTTTGTTTTTACTTTTGGGTTACATTAATTCCTCATATATTCTAGATAACAGTTCATGGTCGGATTTGTATTTTGCAGATATTTTTCCAAGTGTGCAGTTTGTCTTTTCATACCCATGGCCAGATCTTTTCCAGAGCAAAAGTTTAAAATTGTTTAAATCCAATTTATTAATTTTTTTTAAAGGAACATGCCTTTAATGTTAATTCTAAGAACTCTGTCTAGCCTATAATTCTGAAGACTGTCTCCTATATGTTTAAAAATATTTATAGTTCTGAGTTTTGATTTTAAATTCATCAGTCATTTTTAGTTAACTTTTACAAGGTGTGAAACTTGGCAAGGTCTTTGTTGTTGTTTTTTACATTTTTGTCTTCTTGTCCTAGCACCATGTATTGAAAAGGCTACATTTGCTTTACTGAATTGTTTTTGCATCACTGTCTAAATCAGTTGGGCGAATTTGGGTCTATTTCTGATCACTCTATTCTGCTACATTGATCTGTGTGTCTATATCACCGCCAATCTCACACTATCTTGATTGCTATAGACGTATAGCAAGTCTTAAATCTGATAGATTTATTCTTCCTACTTTGTTATTTCTTTTCACCATTATTTTAGCCATTTTAGTTCCATTACCTTTTTACATAAATTTTAGAGTGATCTTTCCTACAACAACATGTGGTATTTTGATAGAAATTATGTAAACAATTTATCGATTTGGGCAAAACTGACATTACTCTGTTAAATCCCCCATTCCATCAACACAATATGTTTCTCGTTTTATTTTGTTATTCTTTAATTTACTTTTATAGCATGCATTTTACTTTTTGCCATGTAAGTCTAGTACAGGTTTTCCTACATATATATCTATTTATTTTTATGTGAAATAGTAAAAGATACTATTTTTTAATTTAAATGTTCATATGTTCATTGTTAATACATAGAATTGATGATTTTAATAGACCTCATATTTTAAAGAAGATTTAGGTTCACAGCAAAATTGAGAGGAAGAAACAGACTCTAGTTATGTGTGTCTATTTCTGGACTCTCTGTTATATTGATGTATTTATCTATTATTTTGCTAATACCACATTGTGTTTATTAATATACTCTTGAAGTTAGATAATCTTCTGACTTTGTTCTTGTCATTCAATACTGTTTTAGCTATTCTAGGTGTTTTGTCTAGTCACACAAACTTTAGAATCAGTTTGTCAGTGTCCACAAATTGATTACTGAGATTTTGATTGGGATTACACTGAATCTACATATCAATTTGGGAAGAAATTCCTGTCCGTAGATATGGATTCTCTTCGTCTGTATTTGCAGTTTTTCTTATATAAATATTGTACATATTTTGCTAGATTTATGCCCACGTATCTTATTTTAAGGGATGCTAATGTAAATAGCGACAATTGATTTTTGTATGTTTGTCTTTCATCCTGCTACATTAATGAAATCACTTCTTAGTAAGTTCTAGGAGATTTTTGGTAAATAGCTTGGAATTTTTATTTTTGTGCTGTCTGCATATAAGGAACAGTTTTATGGCTTCCTTTCCCATTTGTATGGATTTATTTCCTTTCCTTGATTCATTGCATTGACTAGAACTTCTAGTAGTATGTTGAATATGAGTAGTGAGAGTGTGCATTTTTACCTCATTCAAAATATTAAGGGGAAGATATCTTTCACTAGTAAATATGAAGTTAGCTATAGGTTTTACATAGATGTTATTAAGTTGAGAAAGTCCCCATTTCATTCTATTTTTCAGAGAGTTTGTTTCAGGAATAGTTACTTAGTACATTCATTGATAAAACTGTGTGACATTTCTTGTATGATCTGTTGATATGGTACATTATAATGATTGATTTTCAAATATAGAACTAAACTTACATCCCTGGAACAAGCCTCAACTGATCTATTTACATATTGCTGAATTTTATATGCTGAAGTTTTGTTAAGAAAATTTCCACTGATATTCATGAGGGATATTTGCTTGTAGTTTTCTTCATTTCCTTTTATTTATTTATTTATTTTGTACTGTCTAGTTTTGGTATTAGGCTACTGCTGAACTCATCAAATATAATTGTTGTCACCTCTTCAATTTTCTGGAAGACATTGTGTGGAATTGGTGTTAATTTTTCGTTAAAAGTTTGACAAAATTTTCCAGTGAAACCACCTGGACATAGAGTTTTGTTTTTCAAAAGTTTTTAAATTGTGTTTGACATTTGCTTAATGGTTTCACTAATTACCTAGTATTTTCAAATTACTATTCAATTGCCAAAATCCAAACTATTCAAATTATCTATTTTATATTTGATGATTTTCAGTAGTTTGTACCTTTTGAAAAATTAGTCCATTTCATCTACATTATCAAGTATTTGTGTGAAGAACTGTCCATAGTGTAAACTATTTATCCTTTTTTTTTGTATTTTCCCGATCTGTGGTAATATTCCCTGTTTCATTCCTGATATTAGTAATTGGAGTCTTTTCAAAATTTTCTTCGTCACATTTGTTAGCACTTTGTAAATTTTGTTGATTTCTTTTGAAGAACTAGCTTTGTTTCATTGATTTTCTTTACTGTTTTTTTCTGTTTTCAATTTCATTGATTTATGCTCTTATCTTTATTATTTCCTTCTTGAGGTGAGGACTTAGATTTTTGATTTGAGACTTTTCCTTCTTTCTAATGTTTGCGTTTGGGAGCAAGTTTTAAAAACACAGTGCATTATTTAACTTACATGACAATCTTTTATCATAGGCAGTGCAGAGTGTTATCTTTAAAACCTTGTACCACTATTAGGTACCTCTCTCAGACAAGTTTCTTCAAGCTTATTCAAGTTTATCAATTAGCAAGTTGATCAAAATTTTATCTTTTCTTTATATACAAATCATGTATAATCTCCTTGAAGGCAGGGAACTGAAGTTATTAACTTATATTCTTAATTAGAAAGCCTGGCTATAATAATTGTTTGATAACTAAATGCATATCCATTCCTTGGCCTAGTGACATTGCTTTAAATGAGATTTTGTTGCCATGGTCGACTCATAGGACCAAAGTCCAAAATGCTTTTTGACATAAACTTGAAAAAAGATTTGATTTGCCACTCTCAATGTATTCAGCCTTTAAGTTCTATAATTATATGACCATAAATTTATCTATTTGCCCCTCTTGCCTGTTTCCTTTTTTTCCACCTGTTATTATTGAGCCTCTATTGTACCTAACACACTTTTGAGAACTAAAGTTGCAAATATAATATTAATAGTAATCAATTCTTAACGTCAAGAAATTTATAGTTGAGTAGTGAAGGTGGATTTATATTGCAGGACTCAACTACAAGTGGGAATGTGGGGGAACTCAATAAATCTTCATTAAGTAAATTTAAACAAAAACCAGAAGAATCAACAAATCATGCAATACATTGACAAAAAAATAAAAGATAAGGAAATTTTAAGCAGAGATAATTTTAGTCACATAATGAAAAGGCAATGGGGATGAAGACATTTTAAAGGAAGACACATTGTTGTGATGGAGTTTGCATTCTAGCAGATAAGATATACATTGAACATAAAACCAATTTACTTATCAAAAGCATAATAAAAAGAGCAAAGCTGCATGCTAAGAGAACATATATGATGAACTTTTGAAATAATTTGAGATATAATGATAGGAAAGCACATGAGATAACTTAAAGGAAGCTCAGAGAGGTGTAATATAGGGTTGAAAATGAAAGAAGGGCTAGATTGCATAAGTCTATTTATCCTTGATCATATTTTTCAATGGGATATCACACGATTACTGAGTATATCCTTCCAAGACCGGTATGTGTCTGCTTGCCAATAATTCTTAATTTGCATCAGTAACTCCACTCCTCACTACCACACCCATTTTGCAATTCTCTGCCCTGCTTTTCGCTGTGGGAAGCTTGCTTCTTCATCTGTATCACCAAGGTCTGTGGCACGCTAACTTTCAATAAATTAGATGGCACCAACTGGAGATCAGAGGGCAAGTAAACAAGAGGTTAGGGTATTTACTTGCCATTTCCTATATGCGTCACTAAGGTTCTGGTAGTGACTGTGCTTTTTTCTCAATATTCCAGCAACATTATTCCTTTACCCTGAAGTGTTGGACCTGGAGGCAGAAACAAATTACCTCTTTTGCTACTTCCTGAGTGACTCACCATCTCCTATTTGTTCATGACAACATGCCCATACCTTTATCCGTAGTACATTCACCAGATTATTTTCTAGTAAATGTTTTTGAATCTATCACTTATTGCCTACCTGGACATTCACTCACTAATACAGAATAATAGATGCAACTATTGAATCATGTTATTAGAGCAGGCATGATGACTCACATCTGTATCCCAGCACTTTGGGAGGCATAGGTGAGAGGATTGCCTGAGCCCAGGAGTTCGAGATCAGTCTGGGCAACATGACGACACTTCATCTCTACAAAATAATAAAAAAAATCAGCCAGTTGTGGTGACCCGTGCCTGTAGTCCCAGGTACTTAGAAGGCTGAAGTGAAAAGTCATCTGAGCTCAGCTGTTTGAAGTTGTGGTGGCCTTGATCGTGCCACTGCTCTCAAGCCTCTGTGACAGAGAGAGACTGACAAAAAAAGAAAAAAAAATCGTGGCATTGATTTTCATCTCACTGACATCAATGTATTTACCTTCTTTGTAGTCCTAATATCTATGTTTCATTAAGAAATCTTTAAAAGCAATTAATTCCTACACAGTTACATCTTAAAATAGTAGAAAATCAATATAAAAATTTGGCAACCATTATTTTTACAACATAATTTAATTAGTTTTGAGTTGTACTTATATTTAGTAAGTAAATGCTCTTTCTTATTGACTCTATAGAAGTTATTGATATATATTACCAAGACTTGAAATCAAAGCATCTTGCAAGGGTCATGGACTTCATTGTCTGTGGAAATGTGAGTTAAGATCTGTTCCCATTTTCATGAGATATGGCACTTATTTTCCCCTTTGGCCAATGGGAAAAGTTATGAAAGTTTAAAATGAACCCACAAGATTCCAGTTATTTATTTTCTATTCTTAATGGAAATTAAAATAATATCAAATAAAATGTATTATACATATACACCCACAAAAGTTATCTCAGATATCAAAATAGGTTGAGTGGAAAACCTGGACTTCTGCCCTCGTCTGACAATAATACTTACCTACTTCTGTCCTCCCCCAGAGTAGTCAGAGAAGACCAAATAAAACAAATTTAGGCCAGGCACAGTGGCTCACGCCTATAATCCCAGCACTTTGGGAGGTCGAGGTAAGAGGATTGCCTGAGCCCATGGATTCGAGACCAGCCTGGGCAACTTGGCGAGACCTCATCTCTACAATAAATTTAAAAATTTGTCAGGCATGATGGCATGTGCCTGTAGTTGGAAAGCTGATTCGGAGGGATCACCTGAGCACAACAGGTTAAGGCTGTAGTGGCCGTGAGCATGCCACTGCACTCCTGCCTGATTGACAGAGTGAGACTCCAACTCAAAAAAAATTTTGAATAATATTCAGTGTCTCATAACATAATATCATAAATGCCAAAAAGGAAAATCTCAACAAGAATGAAAAAAGACAATAGTCACATACCAACATGACTCAGATGATAGAATTATCTAGCAAGGATATTCATGCAATCATTATGAAAATTATTCACCAAGTAATTACAAACGTCCTTGCAACAAATAAAAAATAGAAAACTTCAGCAAGAAATAAAAGACACATAAAGCAACATGAAATATTAAAGCTAAAAAATATAGTAAACCAAATAAAATGAAAAGAATGATCTGGAAAGCAAAATGGAGGTTACAGGAAATGAGAGAAATGTGCATTCAGATAGGACAATAGAAATTACATAGACTGAACAATAAAGAAAATAAAATGATAACAAATTTACCAGGACCTCAGTGACCTGTGGTATTATAATAACAGATCTATTATTCATGCCAGCAGAGTCCTGAAAAGAGAGAAAAACACAGAGTGTTACTGAACAATACTCAAAAAAAAAGAATGAAAAATACAAATTTTAGTTAAAAAAGAATACAGATACAAGGAGCTGAATGAACAAACAGAATAAACCCAAAGAAACTCATACTTAATCTAATTATATGCAAACGTCTGAAAACTAGCGATAAAGAAAAAAAAATGTCTTGAAAGCAATAAAAGAGAAAAGACACTTCATCAGCTACAAAGTTCACATAACAGAGGATTTCTTATGTGAAACCATGGAAGCCAGAAGGAAGTGGTATGATGCTTTTTAAGTGATGAAATAAAAGAAATATTAACTTCCAGAAAATAGACAAGGAGGCAACATTTCCAAATGTACTTTATGAGGCAAGAAGTAGTCTGACACTAAAACCAGACATGCACAGTACAAAAGTGAACAAACTGCAGACCAATGTTGCTCATGAATATAAAGACAGGGTCTCACTGTCACCCAAGCTAGAATGCAGTGGCACAATCATGACCCACCACAACCTGGACCTCCTGGTCTCAGTCAATCCTTCTGTCTCTGCCTCCCAAGTAGCTGGAACTACAGGCATGCACCCCCATGTCCAGGTTATTTATTTTTATTTTTATTTTTTTAGTAAGACAAGGCCTTGCTATGTTGCCTATGTTGGTCTTGAATCCTCAGCTCAAGCAATCCTCCTGCCTCAACCTCACAAAGTGCTGGGATTATGGGCATGAGCTACCACACTTGACTGAGACCAAAAAAAAATATTTAACAAAATTTGACACATGGTATCAACAGGCTAAAAACTAATCTCTTGGTAATTCATTTGATGAAAGAAAAAAGTTTGATGAAATTCGGCATCCATTCATGAATTTGGAAATCTCAGAAAACAAGGAATCAAGGAGTGCCTTCTCAATCTGAAAAAGAACATCTACAAAAATTCTATAATTAGTATCCTAATAATAGTAAAATACTTTAAAGCTTTCATCCCAATACTTTGACTACAAGTCAAAGCTGTTTATTCACTACTAGTATTAGAGGTTCTAGCTAATGCAAAAGCATAAAGAAAGATAAACTGTTTCTATTTGCAAATGTTCTGATGATCTATGCAGAAAATCTTAGGCATTCTACAAAATTACTCTTAGATGTAATGAATTTAGTGAGGTGGCAAGATACAAAATCAACTCATAAAAATCATTTGCAAGCAATGGATACAAAGTTTTATTTATGCAAGCTGAATAAGTTCTAGTGTTGTGCTATAGAACATCCTGTCTATAGATATCAATACTACACTGTAAACTTAATTCATTACGTGGATAGTTTGCATGTTAAGCGATCTTACCATAATAAAATAAAATTTTAAGAAAGAGTATCTTCAGATCTCATATAAACACATGGAAAGTAGTTCAACGTCATTTACCATTAGAAAGAAATTCAAATTAAGACCATTGTGATATATCCCTACACACTTAAGACTAAAAGTGGAAAATATAAAATTGAGAGCACCAAATACTGGTGAGGATTTGGGAAAACTGGATCACTCATACATTGCTGGTGAATATGTAAAAGGTATAGTCCCTTTTCGAAAAATTTTGACAGTTTTGTAAAAAAAATAAATAAAAAACAACTAAGTATGCACTTTCCATAAGGCCCAGGAATTAATTACACTCTTGGGCATTAATCCACAAAAATAGACAAAAGTACATGATTGTTGGCAAATTTAGAAATGGCCAAGTTTAACTCACTGCAGAGCACCATATCGTGGACTACCACTCAACATCCAATAAGCTATTGATAACGACTTGAATGGATGTCAAAGACATAATGCTGAGTGAAAAAAAAGCCAATATCTAAAGATCACATACTGAATGATTTTGTTTATCTAACATTCTTGAAATGACAAAATTGCAGTGATGATGGAGAATAAACCAATGGGTGCCAGACTTTAGAGACTATTGAGGAGTTTAGCTGGTTAAGATGATTCTAAACGAGTAACACAGAGTAAATCTATGTGGTGATGGAACAGTTCTGTATCTTCATTGAATTTTGGTTGCACAATACTATATTAATGTCAGTTTCCTGCTTTTTATATTGAATTATAGTTAGTGTGGGATGTAGCCTTTGGGAGAAACTGCACGAAGGCTACCTGGGATTTCTCTATACTATCTTGGCAATTTCCTGTGAATCTATAATTATTTGAAAAGAGTTTCGTTTTGAAAAAAAATCTGTCAATTTTTAACAATCTAGAATGGGGCTAATAAGACCTCCCAGATGTAGTTAATGTGAGAACTAAATGGAAGACATAAGTGAAAGGGGGGCTCAGGAAAATACCATAGTGACAAAGTCTAAACTGGAAATCATTTTTGGGGCTAAAATTTATTTTACATGCCTTTCACTTTTTTCCAGCTAACTTAAGCATGTGTGTCCACATCTATGTTATAAATATCTTAAGGGAAATATATGTATTCTATACAATTCATAAATTATTACAGGTGCCAAATAATTTCGATTATTGACTAAGGCTGAGTGACAATTAAAATATACCTGAGGGCATTCAGATATATCAGTGTTTGGTGCATTAGATATTACCCAGGGCATATTTCTGGTTTATCTGACACTGCAGTTGTTTTAAGAAACATACAATTTAGGGTTTCTCAAAGTAGGCTGTGAATTAGAATAACTTATAAAAACACAGATTGCTGAGTCCCCATCCTAGAATTTCTGATTTTTGAAGTCTCATGTGTACTTGTACTTCTCAGAAATTCCCTATTAATGCTGCTGGTTGGTAGATTAATAAACTGCATATATGCCTTGGCCTAAACATAGGCTTATGTCTATAGAAAACTCTCAGTACAACATATTAAAGAACTTATACTTTGGGCAATATTGGACTTCATATCACAGGAGGACATTGATACTAACATGCAGACTTGGAGTCAAGTCAGTTCCCCCAATTTTTTTTTTTTGCATTATATTTTATGAAATGTTTGCTTATATGCATAGTTAGACAACCACACTAAGGGGAGGATAAGAGATGACCTATGGAAAAGGATTGTTTTAAGCTTTTTGGGAAGACAGGAATTTTAACAGAATTACTTAAAATTATTATTTTTTTATAAAACCATTTTTTACATTTTTATTTTAAACCCGTGTGGTACACTTCAGGATTAGGTATACAAGAGGTCATCCTACATGTGGAGTTTGGCACCCCTCTGCACCCCACTTTGCCTGTTTTAAAATCAGGTATCCTTACTGATGTTATGTGCCTCCCCCACTCCCTCCCCCAGCAGTTTCCGGCTATTGCCAATCCTTTTCTCATAGTGTTATGGTAAATGTTCAGGGTCTTGTAAGTGAGAACATGTGGTACTCACTTCTTTGTTTCTGTGATAGATCACTGTGCATTATAGACTCTAAATCCGTCCAAGTTGCTGTGGAGTCTATAATGTTGTCCTTCTTTATGGCTGCAGAATTACTTGAAAGTAAACTAGGCCTTCTGTTTTATTTTAAATATGTTTTATTGAGGATAATGGTAATATGATAATGATAACATTCTAAAATGTATAATATATAATTAACTATTAAAGTGAGCATCATAGTATGACTTGGCATGTCATTTTTCTATTTTATCTATTATTTATTTCTGTGTCAAGCAGTTGAATGTCTGACATAGAAAAATGAACCTGTCACTTTAACAAATGTTACTATAAAAACACTCAAATAATTTTAGTAGGGATTATTGTAATTCCAAAAAGAATATTTTTCTAAAAAGTGTTACCAATGTTACCTATCAATATTGGGCTCACTTGTTGCATCAAAATTAATAAGGAAGAAGGTGAAGAAAATCTCTATTGGAAAAGAATGATTTACAAACATGCTGAATGACATAATACAACTGTGTTCACTTAATAAAGAAAAAAAAATCCTCTGCTGAGATCCATTAAATGATCATCAACTCAATGTCTAAGACATTAGGGTTTAAATAATTGGCAGCAAAAAAATTGAAGAAATAATAATTTGTTAATGAAGAAGTTTCATCATAACTGACAACTGAAATTTAGCATTTGAGGAGGATTTCTTTGTTTCTTTATGAGTGTTCTTTATTTTCGCGGAAAACTTGTCCCATGAGACCTACACACATTCTGCCTTCAGAATTCAGCTATGCATTCTACTGTTGCTTCCCTTATTCAGACTGTTGGCATCATCAATACATGACTTTTGATTGGATCCCAAGGGTAAAAAATAACTTTGGTAGACAGTGGATACATAACGAATGCCGAGATTATTCTGGGCATTTCTTTTTGTTCAGTAGAGTGAAATTTTTGGTGTTGTTGAGAAGAGGGAAAAAAAAGAAAAGACTTTTAAAAGCCAATTTTGAATCAGAATTTTCTACTGTGTTACTTTAGAAATTTACATAAATGTTACAGGAAATATTGTTCGACTTTTGTACTGAAGAGTTTTTGTGTTTGCAAGGCTGTGAGAGCAAGTACTATGTCCACTGTGCTATTCTGGCTTGGATATTAGTCAGAACACAGTTGAGCATTATTTGAATTCACAGGGCTTGCCATGCTGGAAGCACAACCTTATATGTAGTGTCCATGGGCAGTCCTATTATGGGAAACCAACTTGAGAGAAAAGGCGGGTCACTTGCTTGTGCGCAGGTCCTGGAATTTGAAATATCCAGGGGCCTCTACAGAATCCTGGCATCAGTTACTATGTTGACTCACTCAGTGTTGGGATCACTCACTTTCCCCCTACAGGACTCAGATCTTGGAGGCAATTACCTTCAGAGAAAAACGAATAGAAAAAACTGAAGTGTTATTTTTTTCAGGCTGCTGAAGTTTATTGGTTTCTCATCGTTTCTAAGCCTACTGGAGCAATAAAGTTGGGAGAGATTTTTACCAAGATTTGTTTGCTGTCTTGGTAGACACTTTTTTTCCCCAAATGCTTTGGTGGGAAGAAGTAGAGGACTGTTGTAAGTACAAAGTAATTAAAATATTTTTTACTGTGGCATAACTTTTAGTTTGTGACAAGCTCACTGATTAGGCAGATTGAGTTTAAATTATTACAGTAGTTTGTGAATAAGCATAACTGTTGTCATATATACTGCTTATATATGTATATATTCAGGTATATAAGTTTCTCATTGGGAAAACTTTTCAACAGAATTAAGGTACAGTTAATTTATTTTCTTTGCAGCCGAATCAAACACATTCTTGTTTAAGAAACCACTGAAGTAATGGAATATGCAAAAGTGGCTTTAAGTATTTGTAACAGACCATTTTGATTGCTGTGAAATAGTTTATATATATATGAGTTATTATTTTGTTTGTTGACATCTGTATTTATTTACTTATGTATAGTATAGTGATTTTACGCATATTCTCAGTTGAACTTATAGCTGTATGGGAATGACATGGAGGGCCAAAGTTTAAAAAATTGTTTCTGGCATATCAAGGTAAAAATAAATAATAAAACGACTTGAAATTGATAATTAGAGATTGCCAAAAGTATTGACAAATATTTAATTTCAATGTTTCTCATATTTACAATTTTGAATGTTCTTTGCTATATGATATGAAAATTCTTTTAAATAATGATGTGTTCTGTGCCGGCAAATGACCAGACAGTTTCTTCTTGAGAAAACAACATACAAATTTGAGGGACTTCTAGTCACATTTTGCAGAAAAGTAACCATGTTATTTCATGCCTATGATGACCTTGCTTTAGTAAAGCTTTTGAATTTGGTTTTTATATAAAAATGTAACTAGTTTGCTTATTTTTAAGAAATTCATGATGACAAATGAAGAATTTAAAAATTGACTGTAGTGCAACAGTAAAAGTAATATATACAAATAATACACGATGAGGAATATGTGTCCCAAAGAGATGGATGAAGATTACCCCCTGTCTTTGACTTGTGTATTATAGTCATTCCTAAATAGATATGAGGACAATGCCTATAATTGACAAAGAAAAAAATAAATCTCTCCAAATAACTAATGCAACTCCACAAAGCAGAACGAGAAGTTTTGCCTATGAAAGAAGTTTGCAGGTATACATAAACATTGTCCATTTATGGATTCATATTAGATGCTATCAGATTTTATAGCATGACACATATTGACATTGCTCCCTTACTTCATAAATTTCTTTGGTGTGCATTAATATTGTTTTCTGATTGAAAATTATTCTATTTATTTATATTAAAAAATATAGCATATATGTGTTGTTTTCAATACAAGCACACATGTACACATTTTATTTATTTATTTTTGATAAAATTAACTTACAAATGTGATTAATTTCACTAATGATTTTGTGTAAAATTAAATTATAATCATATGCCAGCATGTAGAGCGATTTTAAAAGAATAGCAAAGATGCAGTTCTTGGAATGAAGCAAAAGAAACCTGCACTCTCCTTTGTCATAGATACACAAATAACTTTTTAAATTTAGGAATATGATGAAAACTAACATTTTTAGGATCTGTCCTGTAATGTTTTATTATAGTACATTTAAATACTATCAAGTAATGCTTATGAAATATGAATGTGCGTTTGTTAAGAAAAAATGGAGATATTCTCAGGGTTATATTATACATTAATTATTATTGTTTGACAATATATTGCTATTTTGATATTTGCATTTGAATCCAGTTTTTAAATTTGCCTTAGTTTGACAAATTAAAAGAGTGCATTTTGCTGTTTTTTAACCAAAATAGTTACCCTTTAAAAGAGGAGATCACTGTATTACCGCTCATATTGTATTTACTGTTGGAATGACTCAAGTAAAGTATTGTAAAGAATTCAGTGCAAATAGACATTTCCTATTAATTTTAAATGATGCAGATTATCCTCAGTTACAATAAAATCATCTTTTAGAATTTCATTTACAGTCTTAACTATGAAAAAGAGATTGCTGATCCAAATTTATGATATACTTTTTAATAAGAAGTTTTTGGTGTCTATTACATGACATAACATTATTAAAAATACAATAGTGTATGTCATGTTGATGTTGCTCTAAACTTTAGAAAGAGACTACAAAATGTTTGTGCATATTTACATTATTTAGGAAGAAAAAGGATGTTTGTTGAAAGTATTCCACCTAGAGAGCACTGAAATGCAAATCTATAATGTTGGCCGATATATGACTACAGCTTCCTCTTGTGCATTCATTTTAAATCCTTGTAGTTCAAGTCATTTTCTACATGTGAAACAGATTGTCAAGTTTTTAAACCACTTGTGTGGCTTTATAAAAAAGATTAAAATCATTGTCTTGAAAACATTAGGTGTTTTTTTTTTAAATTCTCTTTTTTATCTTTCATCATGACTTCATCTGAAATGTAAAGCAAAGTGCTTTCACAAACTTTCCTTCCCCTTCCACATCCTGTTGTAATACTTTGCTAACTTACTAAAATTATTGATCATATTTTTCATCAAACTATTCTTTACTTTATCATAAATACAAAAGACATTGTACATCGGTGTGAGTATGCATGCTTTTATATACCCACATGCACATATAGTCACATCACAGGGTACCAAATTTCCTAAGAGTATCTAATTGAAAATTAAGCAGAAAATAATTTTTCTTTAGAGATACTTTTCTGTTCATTTTTAAAAATTTTAAACACATTGTTTTTTAAAGGAACTTACAAATAAGACTAATGTAAGTTTTCTGTTTAACAATACAAACAATGAAGAAATAAATTCTGAATGTATGGGGCCTGAAGTTACACAATGGGGGGAGCTCTTCTAAGAAAAATAATACAAAATTATGAATACAAAATTAGGTAGGATCTTGGGAGGGGCCCATGTATGTGATGCTTTAATAGTTTCACGGGATATCACCTCTGTATGAATAGATTCGTTGAGGTTGAATCATTTCCCAGTTACATTTTAAAATAAAATTGATGCTAGTTATATTTCTTTGAAGCATATATTATTTCTCAAAGACAGCCTTTTATTTAATGCAGATTAGAGAGTTAAAAGAATTTATAATGGTAGGAATTTGACATTTCTGCCTTTCAGTCTGAAAAGATACATTGATTAAAGTGATGTCAAACTCAGTTAATGGAGGCGGTGCAGTTATTTCAGATACACAGGGTATGTAATTTGAAGGCAAGCCAAATCACAATGACAAGGAATAATGATGACCTTGGTTTATTTTTATACAGTACATTCAGGTTTTGATTGGATTCAGAGAGAGGCAATGGTTTTCTTTCTCACAAAGTCCTGCTATAGTCCTAGGAGGTTTGTGTTCTGTTATCAGGGCAGTTGGTTCATATTGGAATATTTTGTTGAGAAGGTCATGGGCTTCATTATGGGAAATAAAACTTTTTTTATTAAATGCTATCAGGATCCATAGCATAATTTCATGGAAATGTATCTCTTTGGACAGTATGCTTCATGCAGCATACTGATCTTCAGGAAATAAACACACAAGCAAATAAACACTTTGTGGTCTTTACCTTTTCCCCACTTAAAACATCTATTAGTTAAATTTTCTTAGGATTTCAAGCTATAAAATATTGACACATGTTTGTGGTTGCAAAGTTTCATTTTAATACAGATATGAAAGTTAAAATGAAAATATTCATAGTGTAGTTTATTGTTTTACCACCTTTGGGGGGTAAAATGTCACACGTAGAATTGTCCCTAAAAATCTTTGTAAAATTGCCAAGTTCCTTTTACTTGATATTAAAAGTAAATGTGTCCTCCAGAGATTCTGATATCACTTTGAAAGGGAGAATAATTGCTATTTATGATTTACTTTTATGCAAAATATAGCTCCAAGATTAACAGCTAAAATGATTTTGGTTACTTTTTTTCTGAAATTGATAGCATAAAATGTTTGGTTCCCCATATATTACAGCATATTATAATATTTGATGTGCCTTCATAAATGAGATGACTCCTCCAGAGGTTCTGAAATACTTTAACACCCAGAGAGTAGCCTTTCTCTTTCCCCATTCAACCATTATTATTATTATTATTATTATCATTATTATTAATTTATTAGAAAGAAGCATTATTGAGAGGACAGAAAAGGTTTCACAGTAGGAGTGGACCTAAGGGGGTTGCCCAACAATTATTTTTTAACTGAAATGCAGCTGCCATTTCTTTGCTCTGCTGGTCAAACTTTTCTGCTGTTGTTGTTTTTGTTGTTTTTAAATGACTCTGCCAGAGTTTGTAATTCAGTATTTTGATTCTATATTATTTTAATGAAATCATCTTCCATACATTTAAAATGTTGGAAAATTGATTTTTTCATGTCAATTTTGAAAGTTGGAACTTATCTTGGGTTGGTGAAAAATATTTAGCCTTATATTACTGTCCAAGTAAAATAATCAGAGAAAGAGATTTACCTTCATTTTTATGTATTATTTAGTTTAGTTTAGTTAATGTGTGCATTTTGTACCAAAACATGGTTGTTATGATAAATAGGAAGATTAAAATGCATCATTAACGCCCCTGCTCATCTATATAATGAAGTGAGAATGCAGATAGCCAATAAGTTTTAAATAGTGTTAATATAATTTTAAAGAACCTTTTAAAAATTAACTGTTTGAATTGTCATGGTTTTAGATTATATTTAATAACTACTAAAACCATGCATGGACATAACAACAGTGAGGATTTCACATATGCTAAACTAACTTGAATTCTTTGGCCAATTTATCTTTAAATTTTAGATGTGTGTTCTCTTTACTATCATGAAAAATCTGAGTTTTAAAAAAAGGTCAGTATTAATTGAGCATAATTAGCATAATAGTGTCCTGTATTATTCCCAATTATGGTCAAATAAAGTGATTACCATTTAGATGTTTTTACCCTCTCTTTGGCTTTTATTTTGTTTTAAATTGCTCTTCCCTGTTCCACTTTGTTTTTGGTTAAAACTGTTGTAGAATCAGGACTATAAAAGGGCATAAATATCAGAAGCTTTTTGCCCATTCCTGGCACTCATCTGTATTTGCACACAACTTGTCTCCTTCTTTATCAGATTACAGTAGCAATAGCGTCTTAGCTTGAGCTAAGTGCTGACTTAAAGGGCAGGGGAGTCAGCACACTGTTACAGCTGAAGATTTTAGCCTTGGAAAAATAATTAAAGGAATAAGAAAAAGAAAAATCACAAAATCATAACTACCTACCTATTTTCATCAATGGGAAATTGAATAATTGTGTGCTTATGCTTAAAAGGGATGCATGAAAAATAAATTGGTAGATAAATGGACAAAGTCTTATCAAAATAGTTAGGGGAGTTAAAAAATAATGATCTGTGAAAGTGATTAATCCCAATGGCTCTCATGTATTGAAAAACACCTAGGAAGGAAAAGGGGAAATTAGACACTAAATAGTGTAATCATATACAAGTAATGTTGGCTTGTAAGTGGTTAAATGAAAGAGCTTACGGGAAACTCAGACAGCTGGGGAATCCTAATTTAGTAGAGGCTGAAGGGCAGGGCAGGAGTCATGTGAACAGCTGCTGAAGAGCAAGAGGATTCCTTTGGATTAGGTGTACACACCCCGTTCCTAATGGGCTATGTCAGAGAGCACCAAGTATTATCACAAAGGTTCACTTTGCTCAGGACTATGGCATTTGCAATGTTTTACTTTAAATGTCTGAAAACAGACTGGCTATAAAAATAAATCCAGAAATAAAAGTATCAAAAGAAATAACTCCCTAAGATTTGTACTGCGTGGTTTGGGGTGGCTACTATTTAAGACAGGACTTATAGCTGATGATTTGTTATCCGTTTATCCATGCAACAAATAGGTATATATTGAGTGCAAACCTTGTGCCAGATACTGTGCTATGCTCTGGAGATAATATTTGAAACAAGTGAACTCGTAGAGATTAGCATTTAGGGGAGGATGTGCTTATTAAATATACACACTCTTTAAATTGCATTTGGGATAAGTGCTATAGAATAAAGCATACATTGTTACAATAAAATGTGTCATAGTAAGAGCTAGACCAGTCTTAGACATTGGCGAGGTATTCCTGAGAAAATGATAATCAAAGTAAGGCAAAGAAGAATGGGATTAGGGCACAGTTGTCCAAGAGAAAAGAGGGAAAAAACATATACCATTCAGAAGGAACAATATTTGTGAAAGTGGAACTTTGCATGGAGAAAGAACCCTAAGGTCAGCTTTCTTAGAGTATAATGGAAGAAAGTGTGGAACAAGTTTGCAGTTGAAACAGCAGGCTGGGTTCCAATTATTCAGGAATCTTGGAGGTCACGGGAATGATTTTTCTCTTTATAGATAGATAAATGGATGGTATTTTGTGGGTACCAGGAAGATCATTGATATGAACATGTTTGTGTTTTTTAAGACTATCACTGTTTTGTGAAGAAGAGATTGGAAAGCGCTAAGGTTCGATGGACTACCAATCTAAGGCTCTTGTGGTAGCTTCTCCAGGTACAAAGCAATGTAGTGTTGACTAAAATAGTGACATTGGAGATGAAAGAAGTAGATATATTCAAAATTTATTTATGAGATAAAATCAGTAGAAATTGGTGTTGAATTGCATGCTGTATTCTCCATGACATGAACCATTGGATGGATAATGGTGCCATTTACAAGATGATGTGGAGGTAAGTTGGGAGGATAAGAAGAATTGAGGATGTGGATGCTAAGGTTTTTCATGGAGAGCATAGATACTGTGCCTAAAAGTGAAGTCATTATTGGGGACTTTATGTGACCTATGAAATAGGTGAGACCAGCTAGAAAGAATAGAAAGGGTGAATAGAAGGAGGGAGGTCAGGAGTTCAAAAGGAAGCCAAAAGCACTCAAAAACATCAGAGAAGAAGCAACTAATAAATGGATGGAATCCTAAAGAAAATAGTATTTCGGTAAAAAAAAATTGTTTCTTTCAATTTCCAATTTCACAACTTTATGAATGAGAATCTCACTTTCAGCACCAGGTGTCTTGGTTTCCACAATTTCTACCATCTATTTACCCCCAATTTTCCTTTCCCATATTGCTATTTCTGTGCGATATCACCAAAATGTTGCCTTAGTAGAAAAGCTTCAATAAATATTTAAATTGTATAATGTATTCAGCTTTTTCCTGTACTCTGCACTTCCTAAAAGTACCTTCTTCGGAAACCCCATTTCAACTGACTACTGTATAATGAAATAAGCCTTCAGTGTAAAACATTTATCATAGTCTGAATTTCAATTGCTCAGTCAGAGTTGTTAAGTAATATGAAAAATCATTCTTTAGAGAAATACAGAATTGCATAGATATGACAAGGTAAGTTTGTACTTTATTTAATGCTATTTTAGTTAATATAGATGCTTATTGGAAGAACGTCTAAAAATTCTTGAGACGCATTAGTAAAATTGATTATACATAAACCAATGGTAAAAAAAATATCGAATAATCACAATTTTAAAAACCAGAACTGTAATGTAGAGATAGAAGGCATTTGAGTAATTGAAATTTAGTCATGGATGAGTATAATGTACTTATCAGTTAGTTTTTGGGAAAGTAGGGCTAGCTAGAATATTAATATGATGTCTAGCAACTTCTTTATCATTAGGTTTTTACTTGCTTGTAACCAAATGTTGTTGAACACTTGCAATGTTCTCTCTGCTTTTTTTTTTTTTTTTTTGAGTTGGAGTCTCACTGTCGCCCAGACTGGAGTGCAGTGGCTGCTGCCGGCCACCGCAGCCTTGACCTGCTGGGCTCCGGCGATCCTTTCCCCTCAGCCTTCCAAGTAGCTTGAATTACAGGCATGCGCTACCATGCCCGGCTCATTTTTTGATTTATTGTAGAGATGAGGTCTCGCCAAGTTGCCCAGGCGGGTCTCGAACCCGCGGGCTCAGGCAATTCACTCACCTCAGCCTCCCAAAGGCGCGGGATTACAGGCTGAGCCACCGAACCCGGCTTCTCTCTGCTTTTTAAAGATTACAACTCTGTAAGTCAGAGAATAGACACACTCATATATGTATTTGCACACAACTATGATAAAATGTCAAGAAAGTTATAAAGCATGTACAAATAAATCATAAGTGATTATTTATGAATGGTGTGATTATAGAACATTTTATTGAAGAATCCATTTGTATAACTCGTCCTTAGAGTACAGATATATGAAAATATGAATTAAGAATGATTAGAACAGGTAGTGATTCAAAGACAAGGATTTATGAAGCATTGTTTTTGCTTTCGTACCCAGCTATTGACAGCACCTTGTATGTCCATAGTACTATTCTTGATTCAACTAATCTTCAGTGATAATACTGTATGCTACTTATCAAGCCTATATTAAGTGTCAGACACTTTTCATAGTACAATCATATTAACTGTAAGAGGTTGGGGAGTATAATTACCCATATTTAACAGATGTAGATCCAGAGGTACAAGGAGATTGAGTAATTTGCCTAAGGTAGCTCTCCTGGTATGTGGTAGAGTCAGGATTTGAATGGTGTCACAGTGACAACAAAATGAAAGGTTCTTAGCTGCCACAACCTCTAAATTTGCTAGAATTTTAGAGAGGATAGAAAAAAAAATCACAAAAATGGAAGGAATCATGCTTCTTTGAGAATGCGCTTCAAAAATAAAACACATTAAATTTTTGGTTTGTTTACTCAAAGACAATAGAGCTTGGCACATTATATTTCCCTAGATAAAAACTAAGATGTCCTGAAAAACCCACATCCATCCTCTGGACATCCAAAGGGAGCTGTCTATGACTATATAATAGTTAACTTGCTTCACTATTTGTTTGCTATCTCAATCTTCTTAGCATGTGATTACAAAAAAAGATTTAAAAACAACTAAGCTGCCCTGATCGCTTTGCTGTCATATAACTACCTCAGAGTAGATTCACTAGTTCTTTTTAATGTTATTTCAGTTATACACAGGCAACTGGCTAGATGAACAGGAAACTAAGAACAGGGCTTATATAAACAAGGTTTAGCACTATAAAAAAGTAATTTATGTAAATAAATGTGACATGTAATGATAAATACTATTCTGAACAGTACTTAGCATAAACAGCAGGTTATTTAAATTACTATAATTACTATTGCATTTTTACTTAGACAAACTAATTTTTCTTCTATCTTTACCTCATGTTAGTTATCCACAGTGTTATTGTATATAGCTGTATATGTGTATTAATATACCCTACACAATTCTAGAGCAAAACATTAGCATGGATTGTGACTATTAAGCTATGAAGTAAATTATAACCCTGGTGTTAAGTATGTGCACCTTGCACAACAATGTCAACATTGGCTTTCCTATATCTAGGATCAGAAATAATATTGAGAGTTTCTCTGATTTCATAAGCAATTTTATTCTTATCTCAGAAAATGTATTCATTTACATATATCTACATATTAAAAGATTAAAATATCAGAGATTCATCCAGGCGTGATACTTGGAAGAGTTTCACCCAGACACTTAGAAGGCTGAGGCAGAAGGATCACTTGAGCCCAGAAGGCTGAGGCTGTTGTGGCTGCGATTTTGCCACTGCACTCCAGCCAGGTGACAGAGTGAGCCTTTGGCTAAAAATAAATAAATAAATAATATATATATATATATAGAAAGAGAGAGAGAGAAATAATGATAGAGAAGAATGGTTCAAGATGTGTGAATGAGAGTGGGAGTACAGAAATACTCCACAATAATTTATTTTCAAACAAAAATCCAATTGATTATCATGCCTGTTTCCATGAGCCAATTGTTTAGTATTGCTCAATAACTGACTAGCAAATAAAAATATCAAGATAATATGAATTTCAGCTGTTATTTAGAATGCATCTTCCTTACTGTAAGGTTATTGTGCTTTCGATAAGTAACAGAGAAATCTTACATCAGAAACCTATTTTCAGAGACTGAGTATGTTGATTTGGAGTAGTAATCTATCATATTAAATACACGAGCACATATTGTTTTTATAATTTTCTGCTGTAATGACACTAAGATGTATGATTATATAAAAATAGGAAATTGTTAGAATACTTGTTTTATTTCAATCAATCCTGTATTCCCTTTATTCTATTTGTCTAGTGTAAAAGATTAGATGAGGTTGTATAAGATATCATTATTTTTTTAGGAAAAAGAAAGTCCTTATGACAGTGAGGTGGTGAAATAAATGAGTCATTTCTGTCGATATCATTTGGTGCATAGATCTCTCTTTCGATCTCTGGCATACACACACACAAATATATACACATTACCTAGAAATTAATGGTTTATCACTGAAAGTATTTGACTTTACTAATATTTATAAAACTCAGTAAAATTATGACTAAAACAACACTGAGATCAAGTCTTCCATTTGGAAAATATAAAGAACATTAAAACACAGTCAGAAAAAGAGTAAAAACAGTTTATTATATCAAAATGCCATTCATCCAATTATAATAGACATATAGTTATATGCTATACTATTTATTCCTTGAGAAGCTATTCATGACATTTTAAAATGTTAAACATTCAAGGTAACTATATTAGTTATTTCTTTTTCAATAATTTTTAAGAAAATGAGATTATAAATTCTGTTATAGTAAAAATACAAAAATAAAACAAGGTATCAATTTCTATTCTTTTTTAAAATTGTATTTTATTATAAGAATTTCAGGTACAAGTGAGGATTAACTACATAAATTGGCTGCATGCAGGTGAAGTTTGGGCTTCTAACTGGCCCTCACTCCCCCAGTAATGACCTAAGTACCATTTGTGTTGTCATGTTCCTCCCTCCTTGCTCCCTGTCTCCCACCCCTAGTAGTGCCCAGTGACTGCCAATCTCTCCCTTGTGCTAGTGTAACTAATGTTCATGGCCCACTTATGAGTGAGTATGTGTGGTATTTAGTTCTTCGTTTCTGTGATAGTTCACTTAGTATGATGGTCTCCAACTCTATCCAAGTTGCTACAAAGTCCATGGTTTTATTCTTCTTTATGACTGTGTAATACTCCATCATGTATATGTACTACATTTTCTTTATCCAGTCCAGTTTCCATGGGGAGTAGGAGTGGTTCAGTATTTTTGCTATTATGAATAGTGTGGCGATATACATTTATATGCATCGGTTGGACTAGCTTTTGAAATTCTTTTGTTCCTAAAAGTTGTATGCTTTCACTATTGTTATATTCAAGCTTCACCCTGCTGAGTTCAAGTGTATAAAAATAACAGTTGCTGGAGAGGGTGTGGTGAAAAGAGAATACTTCTACACTGTTGGTGGGAGTGCAAACTAGTGCAACTTCTGTGGAAAACAGTGTGGCGATTTCTAAAAGCTCTAAATATCAACCTCCCATATGACCCTGCAATCCCCCTGCTGGGAATATACCCTGAAGAACTCAAATCACTGTATAAAAAAGATACCTGCACACATATGTTTATTGCAGCATTGTTCACAATAGCAAGAACCTGGAACCAACCATGCTGTCCATCAAAAGAGGACTGGATTAAAAAAAGGTGGTACATATACATGATGGAATGCTACACAGCCATAAAAAAGAACAAAATCATGAATTTCACAGGAACCTGGATGGAACTAGAGTCTGTAATACTGAGTGATCTCTCACAGAAGCAAATATCTGAGTATCACATGTTCTCACTCATATAGTGGACCTTGAACATCTATCTTAATACTATAAGAAAAGGATTGACAGTGGTGAGAAACTATGGGGGGGAGGGAGGGGAAGAGAGGTGGGATTAACGGTAGTCAACATCTGTCTGGGGATGGGGAGACACCCCTTATCAACAAGGGTGCCTGAACGATACATATTTGTATACCTAACCCTTAACGGTACCCCACAATTTTAAAATAAAAAAATATTGATTTAAAAGAAAAAGAAAAATAATTTCATGTCTCCAAACCAATTGATAAAATGACTTCTTTGTCTTTCTTAGACTTACATTATTGGTCAATATGGACCATTTTCTCCCTTCTTAAAAATGTTATAATACTCAGTAATCTATCTCAGAAACAAAGAACAGATTACCATATGTTCTCACTCATAAACGCACCCTGATAATTTAACATAATAGTCTAAGAAAGGGATTTGCAGTAGCGGGATACTGCTGGGGTTGGAGGGGGGTGGTGCACAGCATCAATAATGCTACCAGATCTTAAACCAAGCAAAGCGGAGATGAAAAGGAGGCCCGAACTTTACTTGTACAATGTCCACGTGTTATACCTAATCCTGAATTGTACCCCACATCTTTTAAAAAAAATGTTGTCTTCTTTGAGATCTGTGCACTGTACTCTCCTTATTTTACTTCCAAATTAGAGGGTGTTTCTGCATTGCAGGTTGAACCCCTCTTTTCAGCCTATAATATAACATTAGGATTCCTTTGGGTTCAGTCTTAGTATAATTCTCTTCTCACTCTATAATCTTTTCTTGGTCATTGCACACATGCTCACATCTTTATTAACACCCAGATGCAGATAATTAACCAAGTTATACCTCTAACTTAGAATTTTTCAATGAATTCCAGAAGAATAATTTCAACTGCCTGGTTGGCATCTCCATTCTTATGTGACAAAGGGCATCTCCTCTCTAAATGGCCCCCAAAAACTTTTCCTTTACCCCCACAAAACCTGTTTCCATTTCATAGTTCATCTTATTATTAAATGGTGCTGCTATTTACCCAGTTTCACAAGCCAGAAACTTGCTTCATCCTTGAAACTCTGATCTTTCTCACCCAATTATTGCCATTTACTCTGGGATTTATCCTCCATTATCATTTCATCCATTTCTCTTTATCTCCTCTACTGTTAACCTAGCCCAGTATTCATTCTCTCACTAGGAATATAGCCACCATTTCCTTTCTGATTTGTCTGCATCCCCTCTTCCTTATTCCCTTTAACCCGTTATCTAAAAATTTGTGAGGTCAATTAAAATTTTAGAATACCACAATCCATTTAATCACTTTAGTAGTGTCTGTTGGCTCCCAGGAAAGAAAAAATAATAATAAAAAGACAGGGTCTAGACACTATCCCTTTTTTCTCATTTCCCATCATGTTTCCTTTGCCTCAACACATTACTGGCTTTCTTTCTGTTCCATGAATAGGCCTTGTTTCTTTTTGCTACAGGAGATTTGCATACCTTTTTCTACTTGTCTAGAACCTCCCCTCTCCCCTTTTTCACCTTGATAACATTTTTCACTTACAAATTTATCTCTGAGTAGACATCTATACTTCTGAGTAGATCAAATTTCCCTGCCATGTAACATCCTCCCATGACACACAACACTGTTATAATTTCATATGTATGTATGTGACTAATTACTGCTTGCCACTCAGACTACGTAGTAAGCCTCATGAACCCAGACACCTCACCTCTTCTTGCTCGCCATTGTTACGCCAGAACCAATCACATTAATAAGTTTTACAGTAAGTGTTTTTCAATAAGTTTATTGATGTTTAACTCTTTAATAAAGAATGCAATTACAGATGTTTACATATAATTACATGTTATAATAATTATATTTTGATTGCATTTTATGAAACTTTTATGTGACAGCAAAAGTGCTTTTGTCCTGCCTAAAGATTAATGTATATAAATAATAATTGCTCTTTGTCATTGGGTGCTAGTACCTTTTTTGGATTCTCATATTCCCTTTCATTGTATGGTCTTTTGGTTCTTGATTTTGTTTTTTACTCCTTTTAATTTGTGACGATTTTCTTTTCTTCGTGTATCTTTATAAGCTCTCAAAGAAATAGTTTCCGGGATATTTAAATATCACTCAAAACCATTAAAAGTTCAAATGATTCCATTGGAAAAGAACTGAATGGTCACTTTACTGAAGCAGATATATCGATGGCAAATAAACTCATAAAAAATATGTACATCACTAGTTATTAAAGAAATGCAAATTCAAACTATGAGTAATCACTATATACCTACCAGATTGGTAAAGTTAAAAAGATAAACTAGGCCAGGCTCAGGGGCTCAGCCTGTAATCCCGGCACTTTGGGAGGCTGAGGCAAGTGGATTACCTGAGCCCGCGGGTTCAAGACCCACTCGGGCAACTTGGTGAGCCCTCTACAATAAATCAAAAATTAGCTGGGCGTGGTAGTGCTACTTGGAAGGTTGAGGCGGAAGGATCACCAGAGCCCAGCAGGTCGAGGCTGTGGTGGCCGGGAGCATGCCACTGCACTCCAGTCTGGGCGACAGAATGAGACTCCAACTCAAATAAATAAATAAATAAACTAAAGGTTGATGAAATGATAAAGAAACTGAATCTCTCCTATATTTCTGGTGAGAATGAAAAATGGTACATGGTACATCCATTCTAGAAAATTAATTGGAAATTTCTTCTAAAATTAAACATGCAATCACCATACAACCCAGAAATTGTACTCTTGGTATGTGTTCCAAGAAATGGAAATGTATGTTCACATAAAAACCTGGACAAGCTGGGCTCCGTGGCTCAGCCTGTAATCCTGAGCCTTTGGGAGGCTGAGGTGAGTGGATTGCCTGAACCCGCGGGTTCAAGACCCGCCTGGGCAGCAAGACCTCATCTCTAAAATAAATTAAAAAATCAGCCGGGCGTGGTAGCATGCGCCTGTAATTCCGGCTACTCAGAAGGCTGAGGTGGAAGAATCGCCAGAGCCCAGCAGGTCGAGGCTGCGGTGGCTGGGAGCGGCCACTACACTCCAGTCTGGGCGACAGAGTGAGACTCCAACTCAAAAAAAAAAAAAAAAACCTGGACAGGAATACAATAGCCAGATGTTGGAAACGACTCAAATGTCCATCAATAAATGATCATTAAACAAACTGTAATATATTTATACCATGAAATACTACTCAGCGATAAAAGTAATGAACTAGTGATACCTAATATTCTCAACTCCAGTAGATCTCATGACATGCTGAGTGAAATAAAATTACACATATTAAGAACAGATTATCGGTTGCCAGCGGTTAGAAATGAGGAATGGGGTGTGCTATATTGTGGCACCACAGGGAGCCTTGCTTTTTATGGACCTGATCTACATCTTGATTGTGGTATTTGTACACAAAGCTACACTTGCTAAATTGCATAAAGCTACCCACACTCGGAGGCACACAAATAAATGCATGAATATCTGATAGAATCTGAATAAACTCCATAAGTTACACCAATAATTTTTCAGTTTTGATATCATACTATAGTTTCACATAGTGTCAACTTTGTAAGGGGTGGGGTGAAATTCGTACATCACTACATATTTCTTTGCAACTTCTTGTGAATCTATAATTATTGCAAAACCAAAATTTTAAAAATACAGCATGAGATCTTTTAAAAATTATTTTAAAGATGTGGGGTACAATCCGGGGTTAGGTACATAAGTGGTCACCATGCAGGTAAAGTTTGGGCCTTCCTTTGGCTCCAGCATTAGTTCTTTAACAAACCCTCAGCATTGTGAAAGCCAGTGTATCATCACCAGATCTAATCAAGGGATAAATCTTGTAAATTAATAAGTCCATTACTCAATGTACAAAGGATGACTTAATGCTACTCTGCTGGAAGGCAATCCATTTCTATTATATAGGAACATGCATCACTTATTGAACAAAATGTCATGATGATTTAGACTGTGTCCTATATGTCCTACCTTGCAGGGTATTGTTTTCTAGATTGTTTATGACCAAAATGCCTATTGTAGGGCAAGAGTTGGCATTTTAGATGTTATGATGGTCAATGGGAGTGGTAACTTGACAAAGCCTGGACAACTTGAGTTTTAAACATGCCTCTACCTATCAAGGGAATTAATCCTGGACAAGTCAATATTTATTTAGCTAATATGTATTGAGTACCTGCCATATGTCTGACACTGAGCCAAGCATGTCTAGTACTGACTGTCTTCAAGAGTAAATTAGGAAAAATAATGTTGCTTCACAAGGTTACTTCTCGTTGGCTTTAAAAAGGATATATATATATATATATAAATTTTTGGTGCATGTCAAAATATTAATAATAATTTTGTCATTTTGTTATAACTGTTTTATTAATAAATGGATAAGTTATATAATGCTAAAAGATACATATACATTTAGTAAGTCGTATAAACAGATACATAGGTCAAAAGACTATCTCTGATTATATATCTGTGTGTTTAGTGTGAATGATATCCTTGTTTTTAATCTGGTCTTACATAAATCCAACCTCATAATTGCTAACTCCAGTCATGTTTCTAAAACGAATCAGGTCGTGTGCCTCTACCTTAACATCCTTTATAAAATCTTCTGGTTTCAGGGTAAAATTCAAGGCCCTAACACACAAGATCTTTCACCGTTTGGCATTTGCTCATCTCTCTTACATCTTTATCTGTTATTCTTCACCAAAAACACTTCTCTCTAGACATAAAATTACTTGTGGTTCCACAATAAGTCACATAATTATATATCTATGACTTAGTCTCACTTCTTTGAATAATCTCACAAAAACTACTATTGGTCGAGCTTGGTGGCTCATCTTGTAATCCCAGCATTCTGGGAGGCCGAGGTGAGAGGACTGCCTGAGCCTGCGGGTTCGAGACCCACCCAGGCAACTTGGCAAGACCTCATCTCTACAATAAATCAAAAAAATTAGCCTGGCGTGGTTGCGCGCGCCTGTAGTTCCGGCTACTTGGAAGGTTGAAGGCTGAGGCGGAAGGATCGCCGGAGCCCAGCAGGTGGAGGCTGTGGTGGCCGGGAGCGGCCACTACACTCCACCCAGTCTGAGCGACAGAGTGAGACTCCAACTCAAAAAAAAAAAAAAAAAAAAGAAAACTCACTCCGGCAGCACACTGGCAAGGATGTGCAGTCTACCAAAATAGTGAAAAGATGTAACTCTTCTAGTTTCCATCAAAAAGATCCCTTAAGCCGGGCTCAGTGACTCAGCCTGTAATCCCGCACCTTTGGGAGGCTGAGGTGAGTGGATTGCCTGAGCCCGCGGGTTCGAGACCCGCCTGGGCAGCGAGACCTCATCTCTACAATAAATCAAAAAATCAGCCGGGCGTGGTAGTGCATGCCTGTAATTCCGGCTACTTGGAAGGTTGAGGCGGAAGGATTGCCGAGCCCAGCAGGTCGAGGCTGTGGTGGCCGGGAGCGGCCACTGCACTCCAGTCTGGGCGACAGAGTGAGACTCCAACTCAAAAAAAAAAAAGAAAGAAAGAACACTATTACTATGTCTTTTCCACCAATAACTATTCTGATTTTAATATTTTTACATGGAATATCATTAAAAAGCTTTCGGCACTACCCTAGGTCAAAACATGGGGAAACATCCAAAGATGTTTCAACTTTGTAGCCCTCAAAGGAATCCCCACAAGTTGAGGTGTTTTTTTTTGTTGTTTGTTTGTTTTGAGTTGGAGTCTCACTCGGTCTCCCAGACTGGAGTGCAGTGGCCGCTCCCGGCCACCGCAGCCTCGACCTGCGGAGCTGCGGCGATCCTTCCACCTCAGCCTTCCAAGGAGCTGGAACTACAGGCGCGCGCTACCACGCTCGGCTGATTTTTGATTGATTGTAGAGATGAGGTCTCGCCAAGTTGCCCAGGCGGGTCTCGAACCCTCGGGCTCAGGCAATCCACTCACCTCGGCCTCCCAAAGGTGCGGGATTATAGACTGAGCCACCGAGCCCGGCCGAGGTTGTTTTTTAACACTGAACTTTCTGGTGAGACTCAGGAACAAATAAAGAAAGCAAATTACATAGATAAGCCAAAAATACCACTGATTACATGACATCTCTAGATTGAACCACCAATATTTTAGTCTAAGACTTCTAAATTTTACAATAGACCAAACACTTAGGACAAAAAATGTTCTTAGGAGTATCCCATTTTGTTCTATTAGTTATTGTGTGTGTGTGTGTGTGTGTGTGTGTGTGTGTGTGTGTGTGTGTGTGTGTGTGTATGCATATGTGTGTGTGTATGTAAAATAATAAATGCCAGTATTAACTGTGAGACATAAATCTTTTTTCAGTATGGATGATGCCCAAGTTTCAAATATGTACACAGTGATTTAATGACTAAATATCAGAGAAATGCTATAATGTTTAGTCATTCATTTGTGTACCTATCAGCTGTTAGGCACAAAGAACACATAGAGAGACAGAGAGCTATGGCACTGAGCTAAGCATGTCTATTATTGACTGTCTTCAAAAATAAATTAGGGGAAAAAAGAGTAAATTACGAAAAATAATGTTGCTTCACAGGGTTACTTCTTGTTGGCAGAAGAGAGGTTAGGAAGGAAAAAATCGGAAGAATCACTTCTGTTCATACAGTCTGTGCACTCCTGCTGTCCTTTGATGTGGGCACAGGAACTCTAAGTCCAGCAGACAGATTCCAAAGAAAGTGAATGTTTGGCATGGACTACCTTGAAGACAAGTGTTTGTTTCTGCTTGAGCTATTGTTGGAGGTTTCCTGAAGGGGACTTAGAACGGAATGTCCATTCCAGAGAGTATTCAATTTCAGATAGCTGCTTTCCTAAGCTTATTTTTCACCCTGAGGGCTGGCCTCGATGATTGGAAATCTGTCATCTCTTTTAATCCGAGATAGAGCTCATTTATTAAAGGAAAGTTAGTTGCTGGGTAAATATGTGTGCACAAACATGAAGGCTTTCTACACATATGCCCAAATTTAAGGTGAAAAGTATTTATTGAATTACTCAAACATATAGAATTGAAGGGTCTCTTAAAAATAGGATCTGTGGGGTTTAACGGGCTATTCATATTTATTCACATTTATTATCTTCCCAATAAAATGTGTTTTTTTTTGTTTTTTTTTTGAGTTGGAGTCTCACTCTGTCACCCAGACTGGAGTGCA
>NW_007231941.1:47873-140384 GCF_000164805.1 Carlito syrichta
CCCAGAACGCTTAACTTCATCCTGTGTCTAGTACACAGTCATTAACAATGTTCAAGCAGCAAAGTTGCATGATCAAATGTATGTTTTTAGGAAGACGGCAGTAACGAGACTAGAGATAGTTAGACCATGATATTATTATTATTATTATTATTATTATTATTATTATTATTTTGAGTCGGAGTCTCACTCTGTCGCCCAGACTGGAGTGCAGTGGCCGCTCCCGGCCACCGCAGCCTCGGCCTATTGGGCTCCGGCGATCCTTCCGCCTCAGCCTTCCGAGTAGCCGGAATTACAGGCATGCGCTACCACGCCCGGCTAATTTTTTTTTTTGATTTTATTGTAGAGATGAGGTCTCGCTGCCCGGGCGGGTCTCGAACCCGCGGGCTCAGGCAATCCACTCACCTCAGCCTCCCAAAGGCGCGGGATTACAGGCTGAGCCACCGAGCCTGGCTAAATGTTTGTATTTTATTAACCAGTTATTATGAACTATATTTTGTGCATTATGTTAACATACTATTCATGTAATAATGAATTTTTATTTTTAAATATTTAAATATCTGTGTATTTAATCCTTCCATTTTTCAGAGCATTACAAAAATTCATAGATATGGTGTGCACAGGTTTATTATGAGAAAAACTAGATTGAATGATAATATTGATTTACTGAAGCAGTGAGCCCTCTGACCTGATTTTAAAATAAAATTGAGTTTCAGCATACTAATGTAACTGTAGTAACTTTTTCTTTAATATTTTATCTTTCAGGACATTTGTTAAAAAGGTTTTTATGTGGCCATATGCTCTTTGAGCTATGGCTGCCACCATGCTTCCTAGCTTTGGCCCCCTCCCCCACCCCGGGGAGGTGAAGCTTTTCCCTCCCTTCTCTTTCTCTCTCTAATTTACTTTTAAAGAAACTTTTCTTTCTTTGTCGCTTAAAAAAAAGGCTTTTATGTGACATAATGACAATCTATTTTGACTTGGAAATGTTTAGCCAAAGGAAAGTCATGATACGGTCTCTTCGTTTTCATCTGTGACAATTTTTACAATGATCACTCCACAAATAAATAATTTTTAATGAAGGCTTAGATTATTATATTAAGTCTTACATCTGACTTTTAATTCTATAGTTAGAATTCATCTAGATCCACTTCAGATAATTTTTTTCTTTAGTATGAAACTCACCTTTCATAGTGTGTATGTGAGTGTGTTTCTTTCTTTTTTTTAAGTTGGAGTCTCACTCTGTGGCCCAGACTGGAGTGCAGTGGGGGCTCCCGGCCACCGCAGCCTCGACCTGCTGGGCTCCGGCGATCCTTTCACCTCAGCCTTCAAAGTAGCCGGAATTACAGGCGCGCACTACCATGCCCGGCTAATTTTTTTATTTTATTGTAGAGATGAGGTCTCTAACTAGAATAGTTAACTTTTAGATGTGAATAACTTTTTGCTAGTGGGTATAATTTTTAACATTCTCTTGAATTTGTTATTAATATTTGCCTCTATAAAAATAATCTATTGCTTAGAAATAATTTTAAAGTAAACAAGATCATTGCTGTATGAACTAGAATTTAAGTGAAAGGTTTCCAAAGCATTAGGATATATTTCTTCTCTAGTTTAAATTTGAAAATTGATGAAATTCTAGATCTTAGTACATTTTATATTTCTAAACAATGCTCATTTGACTACAAAGACCGTATTTCTTATTTCCAGGGCACAGAAGTTCAGTATCTGAAATTAAATTGCCACATATTACAGAGCATTAGTCAGAAATATCATCTCTTAGTATCTGCTACTTCCTCTGTTTTGCGTAAGGTGTGTATTTCTTGTTATTAGTACTCAATTGATGAGTACAAATCTGCATGCAGCCCAGGAGCAGAGCACTCATTTTATTGACTGTAATTACTAACATGATTTTGACATCTTATTCATTGGGAGAGTGTCTTTTAATGTTAATTTGAATGAATGGGAATGCTTTCACATTCTTAATAAATTTGCTCAGAGAATAAAATCAAACATGTCTGTTACGCTTTGAGGATCAAGGATCTTCTTTTAAACAAAAGGGTAAAAAAACCAAAGAAGACAAAATGACATCTTTCATACTAGTTCTAATATTGGTATTTTGTTGAAAAAGAAATAAAATTTTCTTTAGGTGTAGGCAAACTTGGTAGTTTGGCATCCCTTCCTCTTAATTCTGAGAGTATTGTGCCTGTTTTTCTTTTATGGCACTTAATTTTCATCCTGTATCCACTTGTTTGCAGATCTGTTTCTCACAATAGGGCGTGAATTTATTTACACAGTGACTACTGTTATTTATATATCACAGGTTCTGAGTCTCTAGTGTTTGATGCTTAATAAATGCTGACTGAATGAATGAGTCTTAGCATGGCTAACTTCTGAATTTATCCGGTTATCCTTGCTTGGTTTTGGCCTTTGTATAAATGACAGAAAGAGAAGTAGCTAGCTCTGAGCAGTATAGTTAAATAGGTATCTAGGATCTGTTCTCTATCTAGTAGTAGCTTGGACAGTGAGGGAGATAAAACAGATAAACAAAATATGTTTCATCAAAGAGTATTTTTGCATCCTGAAATTTCTATAGGAGATGATTCAGACCATTTCTCTAGGTGACTGATAATACCTGTGACAACTTTTGCAAGTTATAAAGTACTGTGACAATATAAGGGATTTCCCATGAAGATAAAGTCACTGCATTTAAAGTTCATTAAGATCTGTGCTGTTAACTTGGATGGATGTAGAGGCTCTAATACTGAGTGACCTATCACAGAAACAAAGATCTGAGTATCACATATTCTCCCTCATAAGCAGACATTGAACAACTATCACAATACTATAAGAAAGGGAGTGGCTGGACTCAGTGGCTCAGCCTGCAATCCCGCACTTTGGGAGGCCGAGGTGAGTGAATTGCCTGAGCCTGTGGGTTCGAGACCCACCTGGGCAGCGAGACCTCATCTTTACAATAAATAAAAAAAATCAGCCAGGCGTGGTAGCACATGCCTGTAATTCCGGCTACTCGGAAGGCTGAGGCGGAAGGATCGCCAGAGCCCAGTGGATCGAGGCTGCAGTGGCCAGGAGAGGTCACTGCACTCCAGTCTGGGTGACAGAGTGAGACTCCAACTCAAAAAAAAAAAAAAAAAAAGAACAAAAAAAAGAAAGGGAGTGCAGTAGTGGGGAAACTGCCAGTGGAGAGGCAGACACACCTCAGTAACAAGGGTACCTGCATAATGAACATTTGTATACCTAACTCTGAATTGTACCTCACATCTTTAAAATAGAATTTTAAAAAATTCTGTGCTATTTCATGTAGTCCAACTCTCTTGCTTAGAAAAAACCCATCACATGATCTAACAATATTTTGAAAACATTCATTCACTTATACACGTATCCATTCAAAAACACATACTAAATTCCAAGTATCACAGGCAATATTCAAGGTAAAAAGTTGAACAAAACATAGTTCCTGTCCCCCAAAAAGAGAAGGAGGAAATTATGGAAATAACAAGTCAGTTACATTTGGAGATTGTTATGATGTAAGTTTATATGAATTGCAGTGGGCGCATGTGGAATGGAACACCTTAGTCTAGGAAGAGATCCAAGATAACTTCAAAAAGATAGAATAGATTGGGTTTTGGCTTAATGGGAAAGATAATTTGCCATCTTAAAATAGAGGAAACAGCATGTGTAAAGAGGTAGAGTATGTGTAATGTATTTAGAAAGTTAAATACATGGGCATTAATCAGATCATAAACCCATTAATAGCATATGGCTGAACATACAACTTGGAGTCAGACCATGAAGAGCACACCAAGAAATTAAAGACCATACTAAGGATCCTGGAGGGTAGTAAATAACTTTGATCAAGAAATTAATACAATCCTATATTTATTTTAGGCCTTAATACATAGAGAGGTCTCTGACACAACATTGATGGATCATGAATTGAAGAGTTATGTGGGGAAACAATTCCCTTGCAGTAGTTCTCAAAGAACTCTTATGGGAATTACCTAATGATTATCAATACACAAACCCCTGGGTTCCACCCTCAGTAGATCTGAAGGGAGGCCCAATAGTTTTCATTCTTGCAAGTTCCCAAGGTAATGCTGACAGCTCCGAGTCAGGGACCACAAATCAAGAATTTCTGAAGTACAACAATGCTTCTAGGTTGCGTGTTATAATCACCTAAGAGTTTTTAAGATGATAGATATCTAAGCCCTGATATCCAGAAAAATTAAGTGAGAACTTAAAGGAATACAAGCTGGAGATTGTTGCGGCAAGGGTAAGAAGGCTGTGGTTATATCCCATATAAGAATCTTACTAGGACATTAGAAATAGAAAAGGCAGAATGCAATCAAGCGATATTTAGTTATTTAATTGGTAAACCTAGTAATAGAATTTGATGAGGTAATGAGGAAAGAGAGAAAAGTAATGGAGAGAAAATGATCAATTCTGACTTCATTTCTAACTAGGGGAGATATATGTATACAATAAATACATATTTGTTCTACTACCTTTTAAACATTTTTCAGAAAATGTATATGGATAGAAAAACCATATGTTCCCAAATGTCCAGTCAATTATTTGAGTGACCTGATTTAGATTACTAAATTTATAATTTAATTTTAATGATGAACATTAGACCTAGTACTCAGCCATTTTGATTTGGCCAAGATTATGCTTCAGAAAGGTTGAATAGTCATGAATTGAGCTCATACAAATATAACACACATATACACTTCATCTTAGAGTCATTACGAGAATGGGTGTGGGTGGGAAGTCATCAAAAATCCTATCTGACAGCTAGATTTGGAATGTAAAACAGACTATCAAATATTGGTTTGATGCAAAGGTAATTGCAGTTTCAGACCATGAATTTTAAGTCATTATATAACTAGGCTCAAACATATCTTTATTAATCAAAATAAAAATCATTACAATCAACACATTTTTGCCAACAAGAAATAAGTTTGTTTATTCCTGTAGCATAAAAATCCATGCTTTGGGATTCGGTTAATTCTTGAAAAGCATTTTCTACATCCTGCTAGTTGTGGAAGTGTTTTCCCTACAAAAAGTTGTAAAGATGCTTGAAAAAGTGGTTGACAAGAAGTCAGGTGAATGTCGCATGCAGAAAAACTTTGTAGCCCAATTCATTAAACTTTTGAAGCGTTCGTTGTGCTACATGCTGTTGGGCATTATCATGAAGAAGAATTGCGCCCTTTCTGTTGACCGATGCTGGCTGCTGGCGTTGCAGTTTTTGGTGCATTTCATTGATTGACTGGGCAAACTTCTCAGATGCAATGGTTTCCCCAGGATTCAGAAGACTATAGTGGATCAGACCAGCAGCAGACCACCAAACAGTGACCATGACATTTTTTGGCGCAAGTTTGGCTTTGGGAAGTGCTTTAGAGCTTCTTCTCAGTCCAGTCACTGAGCTGGTCATCGCCAGTTGTCATATAAAATCCACTTTTTGTCACACGTCACAATCTAATTGAGAAGATGCTTCCCATTTTGATCTTGTATAAGAAAATCGCTCGAATTGGCGTTTTGTATAACACCATTTCCATAGCCTAAAATAAATAGAAAACAAACAGCAAGTAATAAGTCATTAGCAAAAAATAAAAACATAAAGTGAGAAATGTGCATTAAAATGATGTATAACATAACCACATGAATTTAAGAATATATTCCAATACCAAATGGCAAATATCAACAATGCAAAAACCATAATTACGTTTGCACCAACCTAATATTTCATCTATATAAAGCAGTCATTTCCTGGACTAGAGAGATGGTAAAACCATAGTTTGTTTATCATGGCTATAAACAGAACAGGAAGTAGTGTCCTTCAATAGGGAAGAACAATTAGAATAATCATTCATTAGAATACTTGCAATTGATGTGTGAAGGGCTGTTCTTTGTTAGCCGAAATAAAACTCTCTGCCTTGATTATAGTTATGAGCTTGTAAAAATATTGAATGAGTTTAGACTCCTAAAAGAAATTAGAATTTTGGTAAAATTCACATTCACTTAGAAATTATTTGCACCAAAAGACACTGATTAATACAATTGAAGATAAGAACAATTTATTCATTCAAAAATTACTACAGGTGACAAATTTAAAATTATCCTTAACCTATACATTAGGAAATACTTTTTTCTGCTTTAAGCTGATGTCTACTCCATGGTGCTTGAACCAAGCTTACAGCTGCTGCCTCTTTCCCTTTCATTCCCTTGCTGCATACTCTCACCCATTTAGCCAAAGTGTTTCATGTACAGCCCTCAAAACTACCATGCTTTGACACTGTCAGGGATCAGTCTTCCCAAAATGGCCTTCCCTTTAATCCTCATTTGTTTGTTTGTTTGTTTGTTTGTTTGTTTTTGAGTCTGACTCTCACTCTTTCCCCAGGCTAGAGTGCAGTGGCACAATCAGGCCCAGCCTCAATCTGCTGAGCTCAGGTGATCTTTCCACCTCAGCCTTCCAAGTAGCTGAAACTTCAGGCGCATGCCACCACACCCAGCTAATTTTTTGATTTCTTGTAGAGACAAAGTCTCGCCAAGTTGCCCAGACTGGTCTCAAACACATGGGTTTAGGCAATTCCCTTACCTCTATCTCCCAAAGTGCTGGGATTACAGACATGAGTCACCACGTCCAGCTCTCTTCTCCTTTAATGTACTAATTAAAGCCCAGTTTCCTTTCATCTCCAAAGAAATCCTTTCCTAACCCCCCTCCCCAGTCTCCCTTAATTCCACCAAAGGGGTCTGGGTACCATTTCAAAGTGTTTCTACTTCGTAACTCCATCAAAATGCACAATAATTTTACTATGTTTTGACAAAAAACATTTTTTTGAGTCGGAGTCTCACACTGTTGCCCAGGCTGGAATGCAGTGGCATACTCATGGCCAGCCTTGACCTGCTGGGCTCAGGTGATCCTTCTGCCTCAACCTTCCAAGAAGCTGGAACTATAGGCACACGTCACCATGCCCAGCTAAGTTTTTGATTTATTGTAGAGTTGAGGTCTGTTAGAATACAAATACCTTGGTATGTATGTTTTTTTAGTATTTTATGGTAGTGTTCAATGATTGTCTTGTTTCCCACTGCTGCCTCATACTTAGATGTGTACAGGGCTTATCACATAAAGTTATTTAGTTAATGCTTTTTAAATAAATGAATATGTAAAAGCATGTGAGAAACAGAGCTCATTCTTTCAACGTGATTACAGTTAATCATCTTTTGTTATTGTTTTAGTAGAAAGTATAATATGTATACTAATTATATAATATACAATGTATATATAATCTACGAAGGGAAAACAAATGAGAATGGTCTCAATTCAAATACTAAAACAATACAAATGTACCATACGGCATGTATTATTTTGTTACAGCTACCATAAGAAAGTACCACAGCAGACTGGGTCTCTCAGACAACATACATTTTTTTTTCCTTACAATTGGAAAGGCTGGGTGTCATCAGCCTTTGTTTCTTGGTTTCTTCTGAGGCCTCTCTCCTTGGCTTACAGAAACTGAAGGCAGCTTCTTCACATGGTATCTCCTCTGTGCTTGTCTATGTTCTAATCTCTTCTTATAAGGATACTAATCAGATGGAATTAGAACCCACTCTAATGACCTCATTTAACCTTGATTGCCTCCTTAAAGACCCTAACTCCAAATACAGTGACATTCTGAGGTAATGGTTATTAGGACTTCAACAAATGAATTTCGGTGTACACAAGTCAGCCCAAATCAAGGAGTCATATCAAAAATCAGTTTTGAAAGCAAAATAAATTGGCACCTGAGTGGAATATGAGAAAAGAGGAAAATAACTCAGGGCTTAGCTGTTCTCTTCCCACTCTTCCTCTTACCCAATTGGATCCCTGGGAAATGGTCTTTTCACCCCCCACTGCTACCAGATTTCATTGCTTGAGAGTCTGTTTTTCCCTGAGTTAATGAGAACTGCTGATAGTGTGATTGTAGTGCAAATCGATCCTTTGTGGGAAGTACAATAGCAATTTGTAACCACAAAACACTAGAGGGCAAAATAACTTTAGGAGAGTAAAAAGAAGGTGATCAGAAAGGAACAAAGGGCTGGAGGATGGAAAAAAGGAGAAATTAAGATATATATTAAGAGAACAGACTTTTAAGAAGATAGATAGAAGATGCTAGCTAGTTAGATGTGGTGTAGGAATACTGGTGTTTGGTCTACACTGTCGCTATTTCACCAGCTCAACATCCTGTGGTAAATAACAAGGTCTTAGATCATCATAACTGGAAAAAATCTGGAGAATATTTTCCATCCCCTTATTTTACAGATGTGAAAGTGAGAATCTAGTTTTTATAAATAGTTAAATACAAAGCTAAGAACCAGCTGGTTCCCTTTTGATTTTCATATCATACCACTTTGCTCTATAGTTGTATAGCTTAGAAAAAAGATCCGTGGTATAAGAGGGACAAGATAGTGTCCTAAAATGCTTCCATAATCCCCACAGCATCATAAAGAGTGATAAATTCACTTGATTTCAGCTTAATTATTTAATAATTATACATGTATACATGTAATTATATATGCATATTTAGAGTGATGTGTTATACATCCACACATACATGTATGCATGTATGTTTCTAGACATCATGTCTGTTTATAAAATGAAATCTCTCTAGCAATTATTCATCTGTGAATTTTCTGTATATACAGAACCACAACAGCAATAACAAACAGTATTAGAGAAGACCAGCAACTAACAAGTCTAAAGCTATCACTCCTGGGCTTAAAAAACATCAGTTTCAAAAACTCTTTGTGAGTGGTTCTGTGTTTTTGCCCCATTCATATATCACATATTCCAGCTATGCTAAGGTACCTAATTTTTATAGAAAAGACCATCCTTCTCATTTTTCATTCTTTTTTGTTTGCCCTTTTTTCCTTCCTGTTGACACAGTAAATTCCTAAGTTTTCTCTTTAAAAACCAGTAGCCCAACTAAGATAGAGTTGTGTGTAATGCCATTGGTAGCTTGCACATATCTCTGGAATAGAAGTTATTCTATTATAGAAATTATTTATTTTCTATCACTTAATATCATTTATTATCATTTACTATCATATTCCCATTCGCAGAAAGCAAACTGTAAACTTTTAGATGGCAAGAAATGTTGGTGCAGTGTTGAACAATAAATGTTTATGGAATGATTATTGTAATTAATATTATTGTAATATTATTTAATCAATAATATGAGATGCTCAATTCACAAAGATGATTGTTTTGGAAATTAAAAAATAGATTCCATTTTAATGAGTTTATCCTGACGTAAAATTATAATTAAACTCAGCTTAATTGACGAGACTCATGTAGCTTTCAGATGTATGTTTAAGATATATAGAAATGAAAAGCAAAATATTATGAAAGAGGTGATAAGATTTTTAACTTTAGTCATTTTATATATATACAAATTTTTTTAAACTAAGATCTTAAATTATTTCATTAGCATTAGTCTTAGAAAACTTTAGGTCTAGAAGATAAATCTTTGGAATTGTTTATTTGTAGACACATCAGATAGCCAAAATAAAATTTTGCATTTGTGTTTTTTCCAAAGTTTCCTCAGTGAGCATTTTATTATGAAAATATTATTTCCATTTTACATTTGTTTTTAGTTTAAATGAGAAAAAGATTTTAATGTAGAAAAATGTTTTAAAATATTTCATTTAGAAGTACCTGGACTAATGTTATTCTGGTTCCACTTTTAAAAAAACCTAACTTAACCTTTCCCATATAAGCATTGATTGCCATTTCTTGCATTTATATGGTATGTCTGTGCCTGTGTTATTGAGTATATATTTGAACTCTGATGGCCTATTTCCAACTTCCACAAATTCCATCACAATAAAGATCATGTCTTATACATCTTTGTATCTCTTACAGCAAAATTGATCTCCAATTCCACAGAAGATATTGAATTGAGAGTTTGAAATGATAGAATAAGAAAAGATAGTAAAAGGAGAGTCTACATGTAGTCCAGCTCAGACTTACAGATGAAGTAGCTAGAATGAGCCAGGGATTCAACAAGGAAAATCAAAATTATTTGATAATAAATGTTTGGTAAATTGTGGAAGATGTGGAAAAGGGAATAGTGAAAGCAGACACCATAATATTAGTCCCTGAAGAGTGCTCTATTGAATATTAATTATTCAGTGTGGGGTCCCTCTGTTTGTCACCATGCATCCCCCAAAACATTTCTGCAGTCATATAATTTAGGAGAATATTGCATACCAAATCCTTTTCTTGGAGTTTTATAGCACAATGCAAATTCAAAGGTGCTATGGAATCCTACAGTATATAGGGGGAGACCTCCCAAAAAATGAAATTATTTTTTGGAAGGTGAGCCCCTTATAGTACAGACTTTCTCCAGTAGGTAAGTGTTCAAGGAACTCATTGGCCTCAGTGTACCAGCTAGCATTGTTGTGATAGACTGTTTTTGGCTTCAGTGAATTTTATTTGGAGATTTTTTCAACGTGTTTTCCCATTTCATGATGAGTGATTTACATGAACAACCTGCCCTCCCGCACTGAATGTGCAGTAGTTTTCTTTTTTTCTTTATCAGATACATGATTTTCAAATATTTTCTCCCATTCTTTGGGTTGTTTTTCACTTTTTTTTAAATAATACTTTTTTAACTTTTTATTCTCAAGATGTGGGGTACAATTCAGGGTTAGGTACACAAATGTTCATTATGCAGGTACCCTTGTTGATGAGGTGTGTTCCCCCTTCCCTGGCAGTTTCCCTCAACTGCCAATTCCACCTTCCTCCCCCCTACCCCGCAGTTTCCCACTACTATGGCATGACTCTCATGCTCCACCCTCCCTATTCATCTGGTCTCTCCTGGAACGACTTTTTATGGTTTACCCAATGACAATGTCCTCAAAGGGAAACATTTTGCTGATGTGGAAGAGGTGAAGCAAAAACAACAGAAGCACTAAAAGGCATCGTTCAAAAACTATTCGGAGCATTGGAAAAAGCATCTCGATAGTTGTATTGCATCAAATGGAGAGCACTTTGAAGGTGACTGAAGTTTAACCATGTAAAAATAAATACACAATTTTTAAATAAATAAATTCTGGGTTTTTTGAGTCTCCACTCATAGCTAGCTGCTTAACTTTTTAACCTATTTTCCAAATTCATTTCACCATGTAACATCTTTAATATACAGTCAACAAAAGCCCATTTATCCAATGTCCTATGAAGCATATTTTGGAATTCTTAAATATAGCTAGTCAGCCTGAATAATTGGTAAGATGATAACATTAACAAAAGCAGAGAAACCAGGAAAAGGAACAAAATTGGAGGGCAATGGAAAGAGAGTCATTTGTTTTGAGACATTAACTTAGAATCATTGATGGGATATCCAAGTGAGTGTAGAATACAGGCTTTTGTGATGGAAGCTAAAGTGTTAGACCTAGAGAGAAATACATGAGAATTTTAGAAATGAAAAAAAAAAATCCTGAAGAACAGAGATTAAGTAACGTTCTAAAGGTCATATTCATATAACTAATGAGACATGAGATTTTGAGCCCTACTCTAAAACTTGCTCCTAATTTTGAGTGTTCACATACACATGTAAATACAACATTTTTGCAATTTTAAATATGTTTTGTAGTAATACAATAACCATATAATCGTATAGGATTTTCTTTTTTATTTGTGAATTTCTTTGGAATACAATACATTTTAAATTATTGGCCCAAGAGGAAGATACAATAGATTCTTTTTGGCAAATGTTGCCCTTATTCATGAGAGACACTTCTTTCTAAACCAGGCTGATCTCTTCACAATACTGACTCTCTGAAAATAAGTCCATGCAATTGCATCTGTCATATTAAATTTGGTTTGGAATCATGGAGATAAAACTAAAATAAGAAATAAAATATCAACTTTCTTCCATTATAATTTTATTTATTTTTCACTGTAGGCATATGAAATCACATTTATAGGGATGCATTAAATGAATTGTAAACATAATTATGTCACACAATTTAGGTAATTATTTTAAATGATAAAACAGTTCTGTAAAATTAAGGTTTGGCTTAATTTTGTTTGAATTAGATTGTATTTTATATTTTAGAATTAGATTTAATATATAAAACCTCATGTCAGTTCACAACAAAACATTACATTATAAAAGAACAGTGTGTTTTTATATTACTAGTTGATAGCAATACCTAAGAGTATAATATAAATATGTGCATGTACTGTAGTTTTCAAATTAAAAGTAGCTATGAAGAGAAAGCAAGATCTGCTGTAGAATTATTTCTTCCATTAAAACCCAGTTTTCCACCTGAAAATGGCACAAACCCAGTGAGATTACATGAGCACACAGGGAAACATCACACATGCACACTCAGACATATTAACCTTATGTATCAGCATTCAACAAAGGAAAAGTAATGCATACCATTGAATCTCAAACTCTCTAGTTCATTTCTGGCTCCCTTTAAACTATCAAAACATAACAGTCTGCCTTTTCCTCCTTTGTTCATCAGTTGTTCTCCCTTCTACTTACTCTTATAATATAAGCATTCACTTTGGTTTTGTTTTTCAGTACAGTGTTCAGCAATGGCCATGACTTTTAGGTTTAATGAAATGAAGGGCAGATTATAAACAAACTAAATCCACTGTTTTCTTTATAGAAGCAGCTGCAGAGTGTTTCTGATTTTTTTTTTCCCTTTGTTGAATATTGGTACTAATAGAAAATTTCATGGCTTCAAGGTCTAGAGCTGACATAAAATTTGTGATGGGAGAGGGACTAGGAAATGCAAAGAAATATAGACTGAGCACAGTGATGACAACCACAGGTGGTTTGATGACCACAGAAAACAAGGTGTCTAAGAAAGCAGTTGGGAAGCTGGTGGAGCCCTGGTCCAACTGAACTCTTAGTTATCTCTGCGCATGCTCCTGTGGTGCTGCTGAACTTTGGCTGATTGCCAACCCCAACCCTAAAAATAGCCAAGCCTCATTCTTTTGTAGTGGCAGCCAGAGGCGCAGCTGTGTGGGGACTGGCTATCTTTTTCCTTGGCTTTGACAAATAGCTGAGAGTTGGTGGGCTTGAGTGTGCACCTGTTGAGACAGCATGCACTCAGTTTAGTTGTCAACACTGCTGTAGGTAATTTTAGACTTTTATCCTGATGTATCACCAAATCCTAGGACATTTTTCTCCTTTTTAAAATCCTCCTTCCTAGAGTGTGTGTGTATATATATATTTCTTGAGCACTTTTAAAGTGATTGCCACCAAAAGCAATTTCTTAAAATTCAAAACAATAAAATCTCTGTTTAAGTGGCTAACTAGAATTTTATTTCCTTGTTTAATTTAGTGGAATTTAAACCATTTATAATATGCTTTTGTACTTACTCAGGAGGTGATATTTTAATTCCTACAACTATAAAGATATAATCTTGCCCCTTACATCACTATATAAAATGTAATGTCTACCTTTATTATATTATAGGACATTCAGCTTTAAACTAGCATTTGCTTTGTAGATATTTTTGCAGAAAAACTCATTCTTTATTTTTCAAAAACAGTATAAATGAGTTTGTTTTAAAGGTTCAGATTCTAATCCTTTGTTAAATGCATATTATTAGTCTTATAATTTTTAGTCACAGAAGTTAGTTTTCTATTAGGCTTGCTTTTCCTTGATGGAGCTTTTTTTTTACAAATTGTTTTTATGAGTAAAAATGCAAACATAGCTAATTGTTGCATCTTGTAAATGTATTAGGGTAGAATTAGTTCTTAATGCAAATTAGGAAAATCTTTATTTTATAATATCATTTATAAAGATTTTATTTACCTACTCGTCCTTTTTTTTTTTTTTTGCTAATATTGGCATATGATGAAATTGGTGCTTTATAAGATTGCCAGTTTGACTAAGAATCAGAAATTAGAGAAGTAGTTTTAAACATTTTAAATGTAAAATGATAGTATCTCTTAAAGAAAAATAGCTACAACCTTCTCTTTCTATGGATCTACCAAAGATATGACTTCTGCTTTGGATTATGTTCAGGGTTTTGTTTTGTGATTTGTTTTCCTTTCACAGCAATACATTTTAGGGTAATATTTGTTGACAATATTTTCCATAGTAATCAGTGATTTAGCTGTAAATAGAGGACAATTATTGCATCTGGGGAATACACGTTGGAAACAATTGATATTTTAGGTTCATATACAGGTGGAGAAATGCTTTGCCAGATGGGTATTTATTTATTTTCTTGACCAAAAATAACAAGCAATGTGTTAGAAAGTGAAGAAAATATTGGGTTGGCAGTCAAAAGCAGGATCTTATAAAGGTTGAATGGAGCTAATGTGCTGAGAGGTTTTTTGTTTTTCTTTAAATAACACATAGTATGTTTCAAAACATCTGTAAATTAATGCTCATGCCAAAGCAATTTATATTTTTTGAAGGACTTTGGTAAGTATAATAGCTCTGCAGCTACTAATGATAGATAGCAAATTTTGAGCACTTTGTGCTATATACTGTGGTGAGAGCTTTATTATGAGCAAGTACTTAGGACAGGCTTGTAAGGGAGCTATTATTATTCCCATTTTAAAGATGAGAAATCTGAGTTAGAGCTAGACTTCAAAATCCAGACTCCCTGCTTTTCAGTCTTCACTGTTATCCACCCCAGCATGCTATCTCCTTAGGCTTAGTGATTACCTATAGTTACTTATTTTATAATTGCTTTGTTTCTAAAATAAAATGACTATAGAATGGCACCCATGGACTGATAAAGAGACCAGTCATGTATTTTATAGTTTTCTCTGGCCCGGGGTTGTAAAAGATACCGAGTTGGATCCAACTTGCTTCCAGATTTAAATGTCCTTGATTTTTTTTTCCATCAAAATTAATTGATTGGAATGAGTGATTTCAGATCTAGACAAAAACCTATCAGTTGTGTAATCTAATTTTCTTATTACTCAAAGAGAAAGCCGACGTGCTGAAACTTTATATAGTTGGATTAATTTTAGTTTTAGTCAATGACATCATTAGGATCTAGGTCTCTATTTTTTAATCTCAATCCAACATACACATATATACATACAAGTAGGTCAGGATTATTTCTGTTATAAATTACAAAAACCTAGCAAACCAATTTAAGCCAAAAAAAAAAAAAAAAGGGGAGAGATCATTTTGCCAGTTCATACAATTAAAAAATGGAGAAGTATGATTCAGACACAATTCCAGAGTTCAAGTGATGCTATCTAGCCAAGTATCTCTCTCCCCCTTTCTCCACTGCACTTTCAAAAGCTCTTCTTAGCCATTGTCTCTCAACATGGTATACATTAGTCATGGACTTCTATAATTGTATCTCAATTCCAACAGAAAATAAAAACACCGTTCTCACTAACAAAAGACCTAGGATTAGCTCTGATTGACTCTGGCAAAATCACCTATACATTCCTGAATCCATCAACATAGCTCAGGAATTCAGTGTTCTGATTGAGAAAGTTCCATCACACGCTCACTCCTGGACCTGGAGTGAGGTAAGTTCTACCCCAAACCATCATATAAGAACAAGGATGGGTAAGCCAAGACAGAAATAAAACAAGACAGAGAGAAGAAAAAAAAGAAGAAGGAGAAGAGGAGGAGGAGGAGAAATGAGCAGCAGGCATAGTAAAACTATAATGCCTTCTACATTCAAAACTGTGTGTGTGAGTATACTCAATAACCCTAAAAAATACACGAAAAAATTACTGTGCTGCCAGTAATTACAAATAGAAACCATTCTGTTGATAATCATGATCTCTGTAGTCTAGGAATTAAAACAAATATGTTGTTCATGAAGTAAATATTCAGGCGGGGAGTAAGCTTGTATAAACAGAACCATATTCCTTTGCTTTTAAAAAGTATGTGATAAATACGATGATCCTAGGAAGTTTGTTTGTTTATTATTCAGATGTTTAAACAGGTGACTTTCCTTCTTCAGAATAATCAACAATAGGGACAAGTAATGTGGTACTTTTCTTAGGTCATAATGAATTTCCAAGATTATAATAATATTGGTATGTTGATTTGCTTTAGATTTGGCTATGGAACCATTTGTTTTAGGATCTTTGCATTATCAATGTCCATTTATTCAGTTTCTAAATTAAGTATAAAAATGTAGGCATTGTACAGTTTGTCATTCTGGAGACTCAAATCAAATTTTTTATTTCAGTATCGAACACTGATTATTCTGATAAATTAAATTCCCCATTTAGCAGTTGATTTAAGTTACTGTTTAAAAATATTCATGCTTTGAAAGTACATGTTTATCATCTGATTTCAAATCTGCATCATCCCATGCTGATTACTTTAGATAGCTTTAGGCCTTAATATTCCTTAACTATTTCTGAAGTCAGCTATTCTTACATTGTTACAATTTTAACAAGATATAGCCTATGTATTAGACTATGAAGTATTTCTTAAGGATAAAATTTGATCCTAGTCAGTGCTCCCTATTTCAAGGTTACCAGGCATCAGTAATTTGGCAAGAAACACTATTTGGCTGCCTGAGGGTTCAGTGACTGACCTTGACTTGAAATCTCAGTTGCCTGTGTCTTATGACACTTAGCATTCTGTTTTTATCCCAGTAGTAATGAATACCTTATATTTAAAAAGACTAGAGCAACTTTGAAGAGATTTGGTACTTTTGAATGAAATGCAACGGTGAAAGTTACATGATGCATTTCACTTCAAAGCCAGCAAGCAGATACTTATTATGGCAGGGCAGTTCAATTTAATTTTCTTTTTCTTTTTTTTTTTTTTTTTTGAGTTGGAGTCTCACTCTGTCACCTAGACTGGAGTGCAGTGACCGCTCCCGGCCACCGCAGCCTCGACCTGCTGGGCTCCGGCAACCCTTCCGCCTCAGCGTTCGGAGTAGCCGGAATTACAGGTGCGCGCTACCACGCCCGGCTAATTTTTTGATTTATTGTAGAGATGAGGTCTCGCCAAGTTACCCAGGCGGGTCTTGAACCTGCGGGCTCAGGCAATACACTCACCTCAGCCTCCCAAAGGCGTGGGATTACAGGCAGAGCCACCGAACCGGGCTAATTTAATTTTCACTAGTGATGAAACTGTTCTACACATTTGCATTAATTTATGAGCCTTTGTCTAGTTTGAATTTAATATATTTATACATTCTTTGTTTTAAAAGTAATGATATGTTTTGACAATGTGCTTTATTCATTGCACAGGAAAATTTGAGGTGCAGCAAAAAGGGATAATATTAAGCAGTTTACATTCTGAGTATAAAAAATGACTGCACCAGTTAGGATCTGTTTTGGCTGCATGTATCAGAAATCCAGATATAAGGGTATATTAAGTAAGAGAGATTTATTACCCTGTCACATGAAAAAGGTCGAATTATAAGCAGTACACTGCTGGCAGAGCAAGGCCATGGTGGTCAGGGACCCAGGAACTGACCATCTTTCTGTAGTGCTTTCTGTCTCTTCAATGTTAGCTCATTGTCTAACATAGCTGCTGCACCTCTAGCCTCTTTTCAGGTGGCAGGAAGAAGGAATTCAGCAGAATGAAAGAATGTTTGTCTAAATTGAGCCGGCTGCCTTTACACAGCTCTTCTTCAACTCCCATCAGATACTTCTGCTTACTTCTCCTTGTAGTGCATTGTATCAAAGTAGTTTAATTCCTTATTTTATACCAATCAGGATTGAAAGCTTTCTTTAAATCTCTACTGACAAAACTTTTTATTCTGATTTTCATTCTCTGGGGGTATAGATCCATGTTACTAGGTTGTTACTAAATATGCATGAATCTTAGCTCAAGTTTTATAAAATTCCAGTTTGGAACCCTTGGAGAAATCAATACATCTGTTCATATTTTGTCTAAAATTCTGTATGAGTGCTTTATCCAAAAAACATAAATTCTGATATATTTTAATACCACAAGAATAAAGAAAATATAAATATTTCACTTTGTCAATGGGCATAAAGTTTCAGTAGTACAAAATGAATACATTTTAGAGAGCTGTTATACAACCTTGTGCCTATAGTTAATCATACTGAACTGTATTATTAGAAATTTCTTGAGCGTGAATCACAAGTTAAGTTTTCGTACTACAATGATTTTTTTTAAAGTCCCTTTGTATACTGTGTTGAAAACTAAATTGATTGTCTTTTCTGACTTTAATGGACACTGGTCTATTCTACCAAAATGTTCTTACTAGGTCTGTACACCCATCCCTGAGCTGTTGAAAGTGTAGGCTGCCCCACGGTCGCCTTCTTCTCTGGAGAATTGCCCTTGCCCTGAAGGGAGCTAGGAACCTGAAAAGCCATGTGTCCCCCATCCCAGGAGTCCAGTCCCTTTGTCACAAGGTGGGACTAATTCTGTGGTGCAATTTGTCCTCCAGAGCTCCTTGTGGGATCAGGATGAAATGAGTTTCTCAGGAGGATCACATCATTGTTTAGTTTATTTCCCTCCCCCTAAGTTGTCCCCTTCACACCATCTCTTTTTTGAGCACTTCCTCAGTATATCACTTTTGCAGACACCCCATCTCTGTCTCTGTTTGCAGAAACTCTGACCTAAAACAGAGATTTCATAAGAAAGGAAAACTGCCCAAACATATTTGTCATTCAATATATAAAAACTTTAAACTTTCCTTTAATTTAGTTTAGAAAAAAGATACATGAGATTTTAGTAAAATCAACTGTAGTGCAGTTGCAACCACTCAGAAAGACTATGAAACCTTATTTTCTATGTCTCCATTTGAGCTTTCCTGCCTTTGGCCAGTCTGATGTTTTCTTCTGGTTTTAAATATGTATGAATCTATACTCTATATACCAGATAACTTCTGGAAGGTAATAATCTCACACATAGCTTTTGCCATAACAACTTACATGGAGTAAATGCTCAAACTATACCCATTACTTTAAATTGATTCATTGAAAGTTATGCTTCTTCTTTGTTAACCTCTCAATAGTTCTGCAAATATCTCTGTTCAAAGTTTTAAAAAATTACACACAGTTGCAGGAAAAGAAGAGAATAACTGCATGAGCCTTCATATGTATGATACATATATAAGTATATGTATCTTTGGTGGATATGACATGGTGAATTCATTTTGAGATTTTAGGTTATTTATTTATTTGGACAGGCAGGTTGTATAAGGGCAAGAATTTGTGGGATGTGGATAATAGAGAGTAATGGGAAAACAGTATTTTGATAGAAAAATGTACCAACAAACTATAATCTTATCAGATTTATCAATATCATAGCAAATGAAAAGAAATGATTATTATTTCTGGTATTGTTCCTTTTCTAATCCTTGCCTCTTCACTCTCAAAGGATATCAGCACACATACTCACACACACACTTCTGTGCTCATTTTTAAGTACTTGTGAACCTGCTCTCTGGTGAAACACTGAATCCTATGTAGGAAACATAATCTTTTATTTTTTTAATTAACAGATAAAATTATGTATATATATATATACATATATATATATATTACTGTTGTTTACACCAACTCTCTACCCTATTTTCATGTGAGTTTCTATTTATACACAATATTTGTAGTTCTGACTCAGGGGAACTTTCAGGACACAAACCTCTTGACAGCCTGAATTAGTTCAGGTCTAATTCAAAAACAGAAGCCTCCAGATGAGAAATCCTAGAGCTAAAAAAGTGCTGAAGAGGAACAGGGTGTGACATGGATTCATGCAAAACTAGCCTAGTTAACAAATTTACTCATACACAAGAGTCTTGGCAAGAGTTGACGTGGGTGTGGGGAGAGGTTGGCTTGGGCTGAATAGCTGAGAATCAAGGGAGTCAGAGAAAGAGTCTTTATAGATGGAGACATATAGCATTGAAGGCTGCACTTTATTCCCAGCTGACGTTCAGGACGTAATAGGTAAATAGAAAAAGGAAAAAAGAAATGATTGATTTTAAAAAATTGAATGGTAGAGACAAAACGAGAGTTTTAGGGGTGGCTGTGTTGGAAGAATTGCAAACATGAAGAGCATTAAATAGAGGGTGTGTCAAGTTTATAACTGTAACCTAATGAAATTATAGGTTTCTGTCAACTTTTAAAATTCTATAGTTTTTTAAATTATGCAGCCCATACCAAAATTTCATGAGTAAAGAAATTGAGGCCAATGAAATGTTAAGTAACATGACCAGGGTCTTATAAATGTTAATGCAGAATAAATCTAAACCATGCTTATAGTAGTGGTGATGGTCTCCAGAGTTCTAGAAAACTCTACCATTAATTCATTATGCGATATAAATACACCGGTTTGTATATCTGTAAAATCAGGATAATAATTGTACCTTTCTCATATTTCATGTTTGAAACAAATAGGTTCATTAAAGTGAAGTGATTACAATAGCATCTCGACTTAAACACTATCTAAACGTAAGCTGTTATTATTGTTGCCCTTTGTTTTTTTCTTAGATGTCTATGCAAAAGGCTCTTTGGAATGACAGCATCATATGGCTGGTGCCTGTTCTGTCACTTAATCTTTTTTGACAGTAGACAGGTTTCTCTATGTATCCTTTTGTTTCCTCACCTGTAAAATACTGAAAACAAAACAAAAGCAGAAACAAAAGCCCCTCCTCACCTGGTTATTATGAGGATTAAATGAGATAACATATGGAAATATCTTAGCCTATAAGGTATGACACATGAAATGAATTTTTTTAAACATATAGATTTTATTTATTATCTTTATCCCTTTCCTATGAAAGTTAACTATAAAACAAAACAGAAACTGCATTTGCTCATCCACAATAGAAGATAACATGTTTAGCTGTTTTATCAGCACAGAAACAGCCTAAAAGAGTTTAAATGTCTTTCCTATAACTATTAAAAACCTATTCCACACTTCAACTCAGGTATATCTGACTTATCTGAAATAAGTTGAACTTATTTCCATTTCATGGTACTTCTTTCCTATAAAGTGAGAATATTATTTCCTAAAATAAAATAATGCTTTGAACATCAGATGACATAAACAAAAAGTGCATGGTATATAATAGGTATTCAATAAAATATTTTCACTTCTTTCTCTAGGTGAGAAAGAGTTGCTTTGTCTTTATCTAGACCCTGTGCTACCAGCCAACTGCCTTGAGTGTAATAGAAGTAAATAGACCTAATTTTAGGCAGCCATTTTGACTTCTGTACCAAATCTTGCTCTTACAGCAATAATGTTATCCCCACATAGGGTGATTTGAACGCCACAGAAGCAAGATTGATCTTCAATTACCCCTGCTTGCAGAGAGTCAAAGTTTCACAACTTTCACAAGAAGAGAACGAGCATAATTTTATGTCATTCTCTTCTCCCACAATCAGATGGGTTCTTTGATTGTTCTGACGCCATAGAAAATGGATGTTTCTCATATCCCTTGCAACTCCTCTCAAAACATAAACCAATTGACTCAAAGTACTATGCGAGATGCTTGATAGCCTTTGGTGGGGAAGAGACAAAAAAGCTTAGCTAACCCTGAAGTAAGTCATCAGATTGTCAATATTGCATTGTGGCTGCCAATTTGTAACAACTTCATTGCAATAGGCATCTAGACTCCTACTTATTTGACTCCTTTTGGGATATGATTACCATTGGAGACCACATGATTCAAAGCGTGGCCATTTGAGAATACTTGTGGCTAATAGTTTTTAAAACAGATCAATAGACATGACAAAATTTTATGTTATGAGTTTCATGATAGGGAATTCTCAAATTTATGTATTCATTTAAGTGATTATCCCTAATGTCCATCTCCTTTCTGTTTTTCACTTGAATTCTACTCTAATTTCAATCCATCCTTTTCATTTTTTTTAATTATTTGAAGCTTATCCTACTTTCTTGACTGAGCTTGTCTTGATACCTTAATCAAGTCCTTGTTGTTCATACCAGTATGAACTCTAATTTCTTTTCACTAAACTCTCATCTCTATTGTTTATCTATTTGTTATATATTGCATTCAGTTAATACAGGTAAATATAAGCTTTATAAATATAGAGACCCATCCAGTCCAATTTTAGACAGATGCCACATTCAAGAAATCAATGATAAAAATGAATTTAGTCATTTAATGATGTACTTAAATTTCTCAAAAACATTAAAACGATTATGAAGAAATCGACAGTAACATTTATTATAAAATTCTCTCTCTTCCTCAGTTTTCTGACTTCTTAAATTTGTAGGAGGCTTTCATTTTCCAGTGCCCCAGAAACTCACCATTCTTCATCACCATCCTTTATTTTAGTGACTTCCTTTTCTCTGACTACCCTGCATAATCGCAAAAGATGCACTTCTGACAGGTGATCTTCAAAAGAGGTAGTCTTTTTGAGAAGAGTGGGATATCTTCTGCTTTCCTTGTTTTTCCCATTATTTCGAGTGGTGAAAACTCCTGACATGCATCTTTACAGTGGCTAGGGCTTCTTTTTTCTTTTTTCTTTTCTTTTTCTTTTTTTTGGAGTTATTGATCTTGTTATTTGTCTACAATAAGTTTTATGTGTAATATTTATCCACAACCAGAAATCATAGCTTATTATTATTCATCATTATAGCTCATTTCCCTCTGCCCTCTCATTTTTCAGCATAGCATCTTGAATTTTTAGCACTTTATAGTTTACTCAATGATGATTTGGTGAGATATAAAAAAAAAAACTGTATGAGCCTAGCTCGGTGGCTCAGCCTGTAATCGCTTGCCTTTGGGAGGCTGAGGTGAGTGGATTGCCTGAGGCCGCGGGTTTGAGACCCGCCTGGGCAGCGAGACCTCATCTCTACAATAAATCAAAAAATCAGCCAGGCGTGGTAGCGCGCGCCTGTAGTTCCCACTACTCGGAAGGCTGCGGCGGAAGGATCGCCGGAGCCCTAGCAGGTCGAGGCTGCGGTGGCCGGGAGCGACCACTGCGCTCCAGTCTGGGCGACAGAATGAGACTCCAACTCAAAAAAACCCAAAAAAACAAAAACTGTATGAATTATATGAGTATATTGAACTATATGACATAATAATAGAAACCTAAATAGACTATGATAAACCTTGACTTTTTCTTTACTTTCTGGAATATTTTATTGATATTAATTATCTTGGTTTGCTAAGTTCTTCTGAGAAATTCAGTATCTAATAACGTTATCATTCTATCAAGCTTATCATTCTCAGCTGATATTCTATTAAGCCAATATGAATGAACTACTGTTTATGAGATAAGACTATGCACTTTAATGTCTAGAAGAAAAAAAATAGTGTCTAGAAGAAGAAAAATAATGAATACACTTATTCTGCCATTGAGTAGACACTTTAAACTGAATTTTTTCATTATTTTCTAATCCACATCTCTTTTGAATCTGTGTACAGTTTTGGCAGAAGACCACAAAGATTCTTATTCATCAAGTCATAGATTCAGAAAAATAAGACACAAACAACCACACTTTTGATCAAAATACATAAACACTATGGGCATTTGGCAAATTTTAAAATTCAAAACTATAAATTAGGGATATTCAATTGGGTGGGTGACCAGGTATCCTTTTAAAAATCAAACAACCATGGAATCTATATTACAAATAATGATACAAACAGACATTTTTGCATATATTTTAGGAGATTCTAAAGACCTCTTAAATTAAGATGTATTCTCTAAGTGAGCCGAAAGACTGAGTTACAGAAAAGTATAACTAATCTGAGTTATTAAATGAATTATATATATATTATATATACATGTATATCTAATTCATACATGTATATATATATTATATATATATATAACATAGTGCTGTGAAATAAAGTTTTGGACTAATTGATATGGTTTTATTAATAGTGACATTGGGAATTTTTTGAAATATGAATTTTCTTCTAATGTAAAAAATGATATTTGTTAAGTATAATCTTTCAATTAGCCATTTCTAAAGTTCCTTCTAAATAAATTTAGTTTGTATACCCTTGGAGACTGATGCTAATCAGTTTCACCCTATGACAAGTATCTAAATGTATATACCTTGGTAACTTGTCCTTTCTCCATTTTATTATTTTTGCATTCTGAAAAAAACATGATTCATATGCAAGTACATGTAATATTTTATGATTAAGTTCCTTTGATGGAAACAGTTAATTTTAAGCTAATCATGTTTTTCATTCCTGGTGAAATATTTCCTACTAATATGGAAAATGCAAGATAAGATCTTACTTGCTACTCTCTTGGGAGTATATTCTCACTTAATAGTGTTTATTTCATGAAAGTTTACTCTTTTATGCTTTTTGAGTGATCAGAGTTATACAGATTTTTTTGGGAGTGGTGGAAAGGGAATGGAGAGGATTCAACCACTGGTTCCTCTTGTTCCAATATATCTCTCTTATCTATTGTTGGTTGATTATTCCTGAAATATCCTCAACCTCTATCAAGAGGTCTGGTCAGTTAACTTCACTTCAACTCCACACCTCGATTGGCAGAAATGGAAAGATAGATGGAATATTAACCTGTGGTCATGGGCAGCTTCCAAATAGTCCTTCCTCCAAAAATGAGTACATGAAGACTTATTCTGCTATTTTTGAAATGTTGCCAATCTCTGCTTTAGCTTTTCCTCAATAAATTGTCCTAATGAGAACTGTAAATAGAAAGAAAAGAAAAGTATGACAGGAAATAATCTGGAAAAGATGCTAATATATGTTGATAACATTTTTGAAGTTACCATACCTTCAATGGCTAGAAGAGTGCCTGACATGTAGTCGACACTCAGTAATTGTTTGGTGAGTAAATGTGTTTAATACTCTGTTTTGCTCTTTTTCTATCCCGCTTTTTCCCTTAAATTTCCAGTTACTCATATTTATAGCCATATATTCAGTGTTGTTTTTTTTGTTGTTGCTGTTGTTCGTTTGTCTCAAGCAGGAAAACACCTGAAATTCCAAGTCAGAATAACCTGAATTAGAACATAAGTTCATAAATGAAGTATTTATATACCCTTTTCCTGCATGTAAAATGGAAACATACAAAATATGTCTCACAGGGTACAAAGTACAACTGCAAAGATATAATAAGGCACTACATAAATGTTAGTTTAATTCCCTATCACCTTCTGCCATTTTTCCTTCTTATGCATTTTTAGTTTCTCTTTTGCTTCAAGCAAAAAAAATCAAAATCTCTATCAGAAAAAAAAAGTGTATCTAGTCATTGTAATTTGGTAAAATGCAGCATTAAATTACATGACCCATTTCTTAATTATTTTGCATGATTTGCTAAAAGTACAAGACAGGGAATTTGGGGGATTTGTGAGGCGAGGTAAAAATTACATACATAGAAGTGGTTGATTTCAAGAGATTAAGAATAAACTATGAATAGGTGGGGAAAAAAAAAGAATCAGGACAATATGATCGACTGCAACCAAGGAAAAAACTGTAAAAGAAATAGCTTTAGAGGTCTCCAATCTGCTTTCAAAATGCTGGGATCCAGTTTTCGTAAATTAGAGTTCCCAGTAAATGTAGGACAAGTCCCAGCTGTACCAGAGCATTAACATTAAAACTAAGCGATATCTTGAGTCTCCTTTTCTCTTAAATCCCCAGAGGTTTCAAACCAGAAAGAGGGTCAAAATAAATTTCCCTACTATTTCCTCTTCTTTGATAAGCAGGTCTCACCTGTCGTATTTCCATTTGTGGCATTTAGATAGCTGAGAGAGAGAGAGACAGAGAGAGAGAGAGAGAGAGAGAGAGAGAGAGAGAGAGAGAGAGAGAGAGAGAGAGAGAGAGAGAGAGAGTGAGTTTAAGGAAAGAGTGCTCAATCCATCTGGTCTGGGTTTTCCAAAATTACAAAAGTTATCATTTCAGTAACATTAGATGTTGTTAAGATTATACAATCAGATATGGTTTTATAACTTACTATAAAGCCACAGCAAACAAGACTATGTTATACTGGCAGAAGGAGAAACACCTAGATCATTGGAACATAATAAAGAGCCCAAAAATAGACCCTTACCAATATGCCCAACATATTTTTGATAAAGATTCAAAATCAATTCAGTGAAGGAAGGATAGTGTTTTCAACGAATGGTTCTAGAACAATGGGACATCCATAGGCAAACGAAAGTGTACTTAGACATTATGCCTAGTACAAAATTTCACAAATTAGAGTAAGATCTTTTTTTCTTTTTTTTAAACAATATCTATTTCTGTGATGTTCAATATGCTAGCCACTTGCCATACACAGCCATTGATTGCTTGAAATGTAACTAGCATCAATTGAGATATACTGTAAATATAAAATACACACTAGATTTGAAGACTCAGTATAAAAATAAAATGAAATATCTTAATTATCTTATATGGATTGCACCTTGAAATAATATTTTTGGGACACGTTTGGCTAAATAAAATATAATATTAATGCTAATTATACCTGTTTTTATTCCTAATATGTGTAGTAGACAATTTAAAATTACATATGTGACTTGCATACGTCTATTGGCCAGAACTAGTTTAATCTATAATTTCCAATTTCAATTTCTTTATTTTGGAATGATAACTCAGTGATAACTGTAATGCAATCTCTGTGTAGATTTTTATTTTTATCAAAGCGTTACATTTGTCTGACCAAATAGTTGAATCATTTAGCAATCATATTTACTGATTATTTCTAAAACATTCAATTTGTTTTGCATAAATAAAATTATTTTGTAATATTATCATTTATATAATAAATATTTAGAAGGATCTATTCTAGTTACTTGGGAATTATAAAGCCCTTGTCTTCATGGAGCTTACATTTTCAGTTGATAACCCTTCCTAATTTATATAAAGATAAAAATAATTATAACTGGCATAAGTTGGCTTGGCTACATACTCGACTAATTGGAGCAGAGCCTCGTGGGCTACCAAAAAATTAAGTATTATCCAAAAATATCCATTTTGTCTTAGGCATCAGTCAGTGTAATTACTGTTGAGAAGAAATGGAGAGGGTTCATAAATCTAGCGAACTGGCTAAATTGGCATTGAGTACATATAGGTCTGTTCAGAGATCCTCCTCTGTATTTTGTCATATTGACTTATTTCTGATTCTCATTCTAAATTCTGAATCCATCAATAATTTTTACTTCTTATTGGCACATATACTAATTAGAAAATAATAAGCAAATAAACCACCTAATAAATAAAATATTTCAAAAAAACATGAAGCCAGAACTTAAACCAGTCCATGTCATTTTCAAGCTTGATCCCCAAACCTGATATATCATGACCATTGACTTCAATCTTTAATATGGATGTCTAAGTCATTGCCAGGAAAGAAGCGTCCATCTTTGTTTAGTCCTTTGAAATAAACATTTGAACTTGATTTGCACTCTTATCTAGACATTTTTGTTGTAGTATAGAAATATATTTAATGAGATCCTCAGACTGGCTTCAGAAGATATTTAAGCTGTCATTATCCATAGATTGTTGACCTTATCAATAAATTGATACCTCTAAGGCATTAAGATCACTTGTATTGTTTCAGTTGCCTTAGTGTGCAGGAAATTTACTCCAATAAATAAGAACTGAAGCAGTTTTCTCGACAGTTGCATTTTCTAGTCAATGATTTTCATAAATGTATAGAATTTAGAATTCTGAAAGAGTTTTAAGTAAGCTTGAGTTCAGTTGAAATGATATGAATAGTGATTTGTTTTTTCTGGTAATTGGATAACATAAGTGTTTATATAATTGGCAGGTTCCAATAATGTTAAAGGCAGAGCTGATGGAAAACAAATGTTCAAAAGGTTTTTGTAAATGCAAGATAATCAATAGAGGCTGAAAAATAACTATTTTCAAGTATCGACAGGAACCCATGTTATTTGGAATTTCAAATATATTCAGGAATTTGTATGTTCTGTTCCAATTTTATCACATATAATAAACCCATTTCTATACTGCCTTTTATCTGAAATTCATAGTCCTAAAATTAATTATTTCACTTAGAGAATCTAACCATATATTTCATCCCTTTCCACATATTTTGTCTCCATTACCATCAAAAATATCTTCCTATCAGAATTCCTGACAGATCCCCAACCACACTCAAGGCATCATTAATAGATCTCAGTGTACAATACAGGATCCTGTAACTTTTCTAATAATTATACCTCATCAATTTTTTGTTTTTCACAAATCAAATATTTTTTCCTATCTTCCATTTACCTGTTTGGCCTTCTTTCTAAAGAGATCTCAGGTAAGTGTGACACTAGTATCTCTTCGGTGTGTTAGCTTACCTTAATTTTTCCAAATATGCTAAATTTAAATGTATCTTAAGACTTAAATTATCTGAATCCAAGTGTATAAAAAATCAGAAAAACAGATATATATCATGAATTTTCTTGGATTTAATTTGAAAACCAACTTTCAGAGTGTAGCTTATGATCCAAAGATCAACTAAACACCTGAGGCAGCTAGAACTCCAGTAACATACAGTTAGTACTGATGGTCAAAAGTAAACCTTGGCAGTATTGTAGGATCCCAGAGATTTTTCTGTTGTTAAAACAGTGTACACTGAATAAAGCCAGTTCTGTTTTCTTTTATTTAATAATATTTTGGCAGTAGTAACTGCCACATTGTATGTATGTTTGCCTTTGGCCATAAGCTTGACTTAACTGGACAATTTCATTTCACTACACTGTGCAGAACTCTGGAAATTTAGATAAAATATTTAAACACCTTAGTATACACACAGACACTCTCATTCACTCCTCTTCCATGCCATCAATCTTGCTCATTATTTTAGCGTTCAAATGTAGCCATGATCTTACATCACAAAATTGAAACAGTGTTGTTTGTTTGCCTGTCAAATTTTTGCTCATGACACCATTAATGGTGCTTACAGTGTGCTAGATGCTGTTCTAAGCCCTTTTAAAATAATAACATAATAAATCTTCATAAAACCTTTAAAGGATGCAGAATATTATTTTAACTTTACAGACAAAAGAATTAAGACATTGGATGATTAATGAACAAGCTCAAGGTCACACCATTCATGAGTGGTAAATAGGAAATGACCCTGGGCCATCTTGTTCCTTAGCCCAAGCTTTTAATTATTTGGCTGTGCTCTTTCCAAACATGGTATTGATGAGGGAAGTTTTGAAGATAAATATAATAATTAGGTCATCTTGCTTCTCCATACTCAAATTTTATTCTCAAAATAATTTTCGTATGCTACATACATTTTAACAGGTTTTCATTACATAGTTGTCCTGAGTAGGAATCCACCTTAAATACAGATGAAAAAGAAATTATATTTAAGATTAAGTAAATTTAAATTTTTTTTTCTCAATAAAGGTATATGGGAAAACATGATTTAATTTTTACAACTTCATGTAAGTCTGAATTTTTACAATTATAAGGTTGAATATATGTCTAATAATTACTAGCCAAATTGAAGAATATAAATTGGAGCAGTAACCACTTAGTGCATAAATTTAAACATACAATATTCAAGTTACACTTTCCATGAACATTACTCCTTGAAGTTGTGCAATGAGGGATACCTAAAGTTAAATTATTGTGTATATGTAAAATATAATATATATAATATAATTATGTATAAAATATAGTATAATATCATGTAATTAAAAGGCATAATATAACAATAGAAAAATAAACTATGTGAAAGACAATAATCTGGTGCAGCTTTCATAATCATGATTTTAAATGTTCTTCAGCAGAAATTATTCAAGCATTTTTTTCCTCAGGATCTTTCAGAAATATGTCAGTTGTTAATAATAACAATATCTGATAGGAAGCCAGAGACAACGTTAGTCTCATTCCCAGATGTAATGCCAGAACTAAGACAGCACCTGTCCACAGTAGGTACTTAATTTGTGGAATGGATAAGCAAATCAGTGAAAAATGGAAAGAAGTTGATGGTGACTGTTCTACTTTAAACCACTTTCAAATGTGTTAGTATTACATTAATAACCTTCTAAGTTTATTTGAGTAGAAAATAGTTCTGAAAAATTACACACACACACACACACACACACACACACACACACACACACACACACACACACACACACATAGAGGGAGAGAGATAAAGACCAGTCTAAGGTTGTTTTGCACTATATTCCGTTATTGAACCGTAAAGAAGGAGAAATTATAGAAAAGGCAATTTGTTTTAAAGTAGATAGAAATGTATAAATCAGGTAACACACTTTTCTGGGTACATACTACATAATACCTGCGAAAGTAGGAAGCAATTTCACCGACGTATTTAATAGAGGAATGACCTGAAATCTTTACAAATCAAAACAATTCCATGATTGCAAATTTTAGAAACTGAATATTTCTTCTTAATGAATTCATTTGCATATAGGAAATTATGCCATATTACTTCACTAAAAGTTTTAATTTAAGAGCATTGATTACTATTTGGGAGGCAAATCGTTCTCAAATTTACAACTACATTTTAAAGGAAAATATTCTGTTAATCTCTTTCTCACATCTTCTCATATATCTCATTTCACTTTTAATTTCCTGCAAATTTATCATTTCTGTTAAATCATTTCTTGCCCTTTCTTAGTAGTGACTGATAATGATATTGTTGAGGTGTGTCTCTTTCTAACACCCAGACTTACTATCCAAACTTCATCATATTTAAAATCTAGACTATACTGCTGAAATCCCTCCTCACCAGGTATATCTTACCATCTCCCAATTCATACACTGAGCACCTTTCTTCCTTCAGTATCCTTTCCAATAAGTTTAGAAAGCTGCCCTTAAACTGTTATTCTGTTGCTAAAACAACATCATTAATCACTTTCAATGACCCACTTTTCTTCCTATACATCACAACTTCCGAGCATACCTTATCCTCAGTTGCTGCCCCACTATAGCTTTCTTGTTTTGACTTTTATCACCACATCTTCTTGTCCTGTAAGTTTTCCTTTTAATTCTCTTTTACTTGACGCCCTTGTTTTCTTCTTGTGCTATGACTTCCTTCATTTTATTCTCCATGCATGAGACAGCACTGCAATTTACAAAATCTTCTTCTCTTTTGTTTGCTTACTACTTATTTGGTTCTGGTATTTATTTTAATATGTCTGTGTAAATAAGTACTCATAGCAACTGGGGAAAATCCACGTAGATAAATTTTGATCCTATGTTGTTCCTCAGTTGAGAAACATTTCATTCCTGAACTTTGTTATTTGTCTTTCTCTGAATGCATTTTTTTATACTGCCTATTCTTGGTTATATTCAAAATATATTTCTGTCTAATTTAGGTAGAATCGTTGGAATTATAAATTGTTTAACTACTAGTTATGACTCATGTTTGCAGGTAAATTTGTATTATTATTATTATCAAACATTTTCCCAAGAAGGCTAGCCTCATACCTGAGGACTCTCCACATTTCCTCAGGCTACAAAAGTAGTCTTTGATGGATGTTCCTGCCAATTGCATGCTCAGCTCATGAAGGATTATCTTTTCCTGTTGCAGAAGTTTAAGAAATTTTTCTTCTAACTTTTATTCACATTTCTAATTATGAATTTGTAACACAGAAAGAAAATTGAGATTTTTGTCATACAATGCTAAAACCCAAACTGACATGTAGGAGGAAGGAGCAGAAGTTCTGTGGGTTTGCCCGGATGGTAAGGACATATTGTCTTGAGAATTAGTTATTAAAGTCAGTGAGTTTATTAGGCTGAAGTAGAAAAGTATAATACTATTGATCAAGTTTAAATTTAATTCTTGAACTAAGTTCCTTATAGTTCAAAATGTGCAAATTTAAGTAATTACTTCTAGAAATGTTCTAATATTACACCGAAGATGTTTAATATGATTTCAATTTAGCTATGTCTTTATGCAGAAAAAAAGAAAGTAAAGCAAAGCAAATAATAACCCCAAGTGCCAGCTCTAATTAATTAGTAGTACTTTTTTAAGAGAAAGTCACATCTGGCCTCTGTAGGAGAGTGCAGTGATCTATTAGATATGCTTGTCGTCAACCCAGGAGAAGAAAGAGGGCAGGATTTCTGATTGTCTATGGCCCTTGTTGTGTTAGAACATTTTTAGCACTGAAAGTTTGCACTTTAGTTCTGTAAATCGTTAATTGGACCGCTTATGTTCTGATGTATCCTACTTAATTTTTAATACTTGATTAAAAGTATATTGTGAAAATAATATAGTAATAATTGCTCCTAAAATAATTTATGCTTCCAATACATAGATTTATGCTTCTTCATTCAACCTCTGATTACCTGTTTATAGAATATAAGCTAGGGGATTTATGGAGAATTACATTATTATATCATGTATGTTTATTATTGCTAATCTAAAGGTGAATTTATTAAGCACTAAAATGGTTAAGGATCAAGGCTGATGATTGCAATTAAACAACCCAGTTAAATTAACAAGTACATAAAAACAGGTTTTTAAGTTTCCAATGATAGTTTAAAGCTTGAAATGGCCAGTTTTGTAAAAATTAAGCAATAAATATATTTTTAAAAAATATCTGTTGCTATACAGATGAGTGGCATCCCGTTTTTGCCTTCTTTTTGGGAAAAACTTGCTTTGTGTATATTCCATCCACTCTGGTGTATGCAATGCTCTAACTTATATTCATTGAATCAAACAACCTTTAAAAGCATGAACCAACCCTGGTCTGTAACAATTTGTAACTTCGAGGAGACACAGTGGTTTTTGAATTACTGTCTGAAAGTCTATTTAATATATAAAAATAAGCATGTAAAGTATCTATAATCTTTACTGAAGAACCATGTTGGGAAGGGAAAAAAAAGGTATTAAGACATATAATACAATAAAAAAGAGCTCATAACATTTAGCAACAGATTGGCTGTGGGTAGCAGAGCCTCATGAGAAGCTGACAATAACTTTCTAAGTTTTTAGCTTGGAAAACATATGAGTGGGCCGACCTACACTTTGTGTTTTGGAAGATGAGAATGTTTTTACATTGAAGAACGTTTAACCTCCTCTACAACACTCTTACGTTACATGGTTCCCTTATCATTACAAGGAAAAGAGGAATGCAATTCTCTTAAAATTTATCTATATTTTTGAAAGACCTCTTTACTGAAACGGTCTGCTATAAACATTTTATTCTATGAGAATTTGACACCATCATAATCATACCTGTTACTGACTGGACATATTACAATGTTTTATGTGAAAATAGAACTGTTATGGATCTGTTTTGAAATCATATATATATTTTTCAAATGTATATTAAGTGAAGTCAAGGGAAGATGGCAAAGTCTATTTGCCTTCTGTGCATTGCCGAGTTCCAAGAGAAGTGGACTTTCCTCCAGTTTATTAGAGATTTTTAAAATGTCAAACTTCAGTCAATAGTTTCTACTGTTGCTAAATCTAATATAACAAATAATAACCTAATATTTCAGTTCATTCTCAGGAGCAGTAAAACATTATTATGCTACTAAAAATTTTGGTGCACAATGACATGATATGAATTTCTTATACAAGCATATAAGCAATGAAAATTTTACAGACTGTTAAATGAGTGAGAATTTGAAAATGCAAAAAATAAAATAAAGCATAAAAAGAAAGGTCAGAAAGTGACTTTGATAATTCAACATGGAACAGTCCATGTCTTTTAGGTTGAGACTTTCAACATATCCAAAACCAAGCAATGATTTTTGTGGTGTGTGTGTGTGTGTTCTGATTCCATTTTCTCCCACTAGTCCAACATCAGTGTCACTACTCTTTCAATCCCTCAGATCCAAAACCTTGGAGTCAGGTCAAATATTCTTCCTCCCTTTTTTTGGTCAATTTTTGTTCAATCTGAATTTCACACTTTTCTTTTTTCTATTTTTTTTTTTTTGAGTTTTGAATCAGAGTTTATTAGCAAGAAGAAGAAAAAAGGAAGATTCGTGACACCAAGACTTGCCATGGGCAAGTTTCTCAAAACAAGAAAAACCACCTGTTTTTATTTTTTCAAAGTGCTTCATCTTAGTTTTCCTACTAATTATTTCCCTTTCAAAGAATCCTATAAGATTACTCTTCTTAAAATGCATTTGAATCAGGTCTTTGTCCTGCTCTAAAGCCTATGTTTCATTAATTTGAGTTTATATTTAGCAGGCAAGGTACCTAGCCATTTGACTGTAAACTAAATATGTGATATTTCAGTGGCACTTGATAATGAGTTTCCACATAGTTGTGCTACTGGATTTTCTACAAAACCATGTGTGAAAGGTTTGTTGTTTTGTTTTGTTTTGTTTTTGATTGTTTGTTTTTTGGTATTACCTGTTTCTTTCTTTCTTTCTTTCTTTCTTTTTTTTTTTTTTGAGTTGGAGTCTCACTCTGTCGCCCAGACTGGAGTGCAGTGGCCGCTCCCGGCCACAGCAGCCTCCACCTGCTGGGCTCCGGCGATCCTTCCGCCTCAGCCTTCCGAGTAGCTGGAATTACAGGCATGCGCTACCACACCCGGCTGATTTTTTGATTTATTGTAGAGATGAGGTCTCGCCAGCCCAGATGGGTCTACGAACCAGCAGGCTCAGGCCATCCACTCACCTCAGCCTCCCAAAGGCGCGGGATTACAGGCTGAGCCACCAAGCCCAGCTACCTGTTTCTTATCAAAGAGGAATGTAAGATTCTTTGAAATTTTGCAACTTACAAATTACAAATACATCAGGTGTTAGCTGTAAGAATTGAACTGATACCCTCAGATTCTAAAATTGTTTTCTTCAAGGTTACTCTGCCCCAGCAACTTCCCTCTCTATCCATTTCTCACTGTCCAAATCATGTGCTTCCAGATTCCCCATCTAAAGTTTTAGTGTGTCATGGTTCATTTTCAGCTCTAATTTTTCCACGATGAGAGAAGAACCTTGAAAATTAATTTTGGAAGTATTAATGGAAAATAACTTAGTAACCGATCAACTTCAGAGTAATGTAGGAAAAGTTTCAGGAGTAAATGAAATGTTGTTGACTAAGGAAGTAAAATTAAAATCATGTGGTAAGAATCATTCAAAAAGAGTAAACAGCAAAGGTTTGTAAGATAAACCCTCTCCATGCTTGGATACATTCGAGGTAGACATAAAGTTCAGGATAGGTTTTTTGAGATAGGAAGTAAGAATGTGATGATCTGTCAATGAGAGATGAAAGGGCATCATGGGAAGTATACATATTTGGGGAACAGTGAAAAGTAGGCTTAAATTCTGGTTGTCACTCATTTGTCATGCAAGCTTGCTTGTATTGTTTAACCCTTCTCAACCTCAGATTTTTGACAATAAAATGGGAATAAAAATACCACTCTTTCTGATTACCAAAATACTTACATGAGACAATGTATATGAAAAGTTTTGTGTAAAATAGGTATTCATAAATAGCAAATAGTTTTATCTACTCCCAGCATTAGAACTTGGGCGAGTTATTTAACCTTTCTGTTTCTCAATCTACTTTTTTTATAAATAGGAAAAATAATAGAACCTATACCTTGTTGGGTGGTTAATGATTGAAAGTTCCCTTAGAACAGTACTCAATAAGTGAAGTCAATTGTGTGGCTAATTGATACAGTAAAAAGTTCTGCAATTCTCTTAATAAGGTTATTTAAGTAGACTGAGACTCACTTTCCTCATCTGCAGGATTAGGTCAATAATTTTCCCTTTAATTTTTTTTGCTTTAATATTAAATGAGATGTTTGAAATGCTTATGCAATAAAACGCTTTGACAATGCTCTGTATTCTGTAATATCAAATGTTAGAACAATTCAGAATGAGAACTTATTAGAGTAAAGAAGCATCTTTAACACCTAGATTGGACATTTTATTTATATAGCTCTAATCTAAATAAGATTAAGGTATAAAAATATAAATTGTGTATTTAAAAGGTATTATATCATCTTCAAGTTTGCTAAAAAAAACACAAAACTGCTGTCTCTATTAGCTTACTAGATTATCACTGGCAGGCAAGACAAATGTTATTATCTGAATTTTGCAGAATAAATCCTGTTTGTTAGAGATAGTAAACTCTTGATATCTACTTAACATCCTTTGAGAGAAACTCACATTTTTCTTTGATAAGTGAGGCCAGATATTGGTATTATATTTTGTGCCTTCTCCAAGAGGCCACAATTTAAGATCACCGAAGGACTTTACAATCTGTCTGGCTTTTGAAAAATAGATTTCTAAATTTGATTTTACCTTGCCAAATTTATTTACTTACCTTACTGGAGTGTATTTAAGGATGCCACGTACCATTGTGTCATTTTTGCACTGCCAAGTCATACTCAGCTAAAAGGGCATGGGCGAACTGAAATCCAGACCTTGGTAAAGGCATTCAAGCCATGTTCCCTGGCATGGGGCTGTGTCTTCCCTGAGGCAGTAGAGCCTTCCTTCACACTGTCCCTAACCAGGCTGTGGCCCTGGTGGCTGATTCCACCATATAGGGCACCTTTCCTCTACTTCTTCCAAAGCTGTTACAGATGTTCCTTGATTTACAATGGGGTTAAGTCCCAAAAAATCAATGATAAGTTGAAAATATTGTAAGTCAGAAATTCATTTAATACACCTAGCCTACCAACCATCATAGGTAGTCTAGCCACATGAACCATGCTCAGAACACTTACATTAGCCTACAGTTGGGCTAAATAATCTAATACAAAGCCTGTTTTATAATAAGATGCTGAATAATTCATGTAATTTATTGAATGCTATACGGAAAGTAAAAAACAGAATGATTAAATGAGTATTCAAAGCACTGTTGCTACTGAATGTGTACCAGGTTCATGCCATCATAAAGTCAAAACATTGTAAGTGGGACTGTTGTAAGTTGGGGTTGTCTGTATATAATTTAAAGTGGACCTGTTGTTTTAATCAAAAAAGGTCATGAACGCAGCATGCATTCAAGTTAAGAAATTTTCCAGGAATGAAAAGTAAGTGATTTAGTCAAAAAATAAAAGACATTTCAGTTAGTATGGGAATAATAGGGTTCGATATGGAGTTTACAGTGGGGAAGCGAAGTTTGAAAGGAGAGAGGCAGTGTCACTAACTGATCAGTGTCACTATCCAAGGTGGGCATGGGTAGAAAAGTAAAGTTTGTGGGAAAGTCTGAGAAGCTGTCTGCCTGACTTTGAATGGGGTACTTATGTGGAGGCATGTAGAAGTCACTGCGTCTGGAGGCCTGTGCTCCCAAGAACCTAGTGGTGGACTTTAGACCATTGTTATTCAGACTCAATACATGAGAAAATATGAAAGAAAGTTGGGAAGTTAAAAGAATAAAGTATGAAAGCTTTATAGACTAAAAATTATTATTTTTTTAATTGTAGTTTTAAAATTGAGGCATGAAATGGAAGGAGGTAGAGCAAAGCCACTAAGGTGCTAATTTATCTTAATGAAAACTCAGATATTTTTCGTTGTAATGTTGAAAAAGTGTCTGAGAAGTGGGAAAATAAAGTGATATAAATATTATATGAGACAATATTTGTAACATGCTTATTATATGATAGATGCCTAGTGAATGTTAGCTATCATTTTTGGTTGTTTTAATAAGTTATTGGAAGGTGTGTATAATTGGAGATGTGACTTCTATTTTTTAGGCATGTAAAACATTGAAGTTATAAATTCTATCATTAATTTATATACTTTTGACACTTGCTTCCTTCAGTGTTTAAAAATATTGATGTAAGCAGACAGTTCATCTTCAAAATATGAGGGAATATATCGTCATGATCACTCAAGTGATATACCATAACTCATCTGATATTTAAAATGTCAGTTTGATTGAGAAATGAGAATCTTGGGTAGATGAATGTGATTTAAATGGCATTTGGTTTATGTACAGACCAAATGAATAATGATTGGTTTCTAGAGACTAAATAAACCAGAAGTATTGTGATGAATTGGAGCTCAGGGGCATGACGTTTAAGCAACAAATGGGAAGGGATGCCACCTTGGTCACTAACAGGCCTGCTCTATATCACGTACTAGGTAGGTAGTCCTGATATTCAAGAGCAGTTGATAAAGGCCTCAGAAACTTGGATAGTAAGTAATGTAAAGAAATATAGCACAGCATCAGGATTATCTGTTACAGCACAATTTCCCATTATGAGTATGCCCACTAGAGGGTCAGAGTGGAGTCTAGGAATAGATAGGATTAGACAATAAGGAAAACTCTTTTCAGCTAGGAATTTAGGCCTGAGAAGACTGAATAGGAATACAACCTAGTGGAGTACAAGGCAGAGAATGAATCACAAGAAGCAAGGAAGAACCTGCCTAAAAACCAGAGTCACAGAAGTTTTCTGTTTAAGTTGGTCATGATGGGCTTCACAATTGAGATGTCCTGGGGCCCTCAGGTTATTCAGGTTGGCACATGACTGAATTTAAAGGCTAGAGAGCTGCAGGCTACATTAGCAAGCAAATAATCAATGCAATATTTGCAGTAGAGTATTTAAAATATAAAACAGAAATACAAAATTCTACATATAAATCCAAGAATTATGAATAGCCAGCACAAAAATACATTTGCAATAATTTTGTGTGAAACCAAAAGAGAATAACTTATTTATTATTATGGTTCTACTTGATCTAAATGAATTTTGTTTGATTTCTGTGTTTTTTTTTGTTTTTTGTGTTTTTGTTTTTTTTTTTGAGTTGGAGTCTCACTCTGTCGCCCAGACTGGAGTGCAGTGGCTGCTCCCGGCCACCACAACCTCGACCTGCTGGGCTCCGGCGATCCTTCCACCTCAGCCTTCCAAGTAGCTGGAATTACAGGCATGCGGTACCACGCCCAGCTGATTTTTTGATTTATTGTAGAGATGAGGTCTCGCTGCCCAGGCGGGTCTCGAACCCACGGGCTCAGGCAATCCACTCACCTCAGCCTCCCAAAGGTGCAGGATTACAGGTTGAGCCACCGAGCCCGGCTGATTTCTGTGTACTTTTAACGCTTTATACCTGATCATGATTTCTCTGTCCAGTACATCCTTATTTTACTTTTATCAGCTAGCGACTTTCTGACTCAGTAAATATATTTGATTGCTTGCTAAGTTGGATATGGGAATTAAAAAGTGGAGTTGAAAACCGAAAGACAAGAACTAATTCATTGAGAACTATGTTACCATGAGTACTGAGTTGGATAGCACCCTCTACAAATTCAAGTCCTTCTTATCATTTCAAAAATATGGCCATTTACAAATAGAGATTTTTACAGATGTAATTAGTTAAGATGATGTCGTAATGGAGTAGGCTGGGCCTTTAATGAACATGACTGGTGTCCTTATACAAGAGAAGAGATACAGAGAAGGAGACACACAGAGAGAATTCCATATAACAGAGGTAGAGAGCTGAGTGATGTGAATAAAGAATGCCAAATGTTGGTAACACCAGAAACTAAGAGAAAGGTGTGGAACAGATTCTCCCCTGCAGCACTTAGTGAGAGCATGGCCCTGCCAAAACCTTAGCTTTGGACTTCTCACCTCCAGAACTGTGAGAAAATATATTTCTATTTTTTAAAACCACCTAGTTTGTGATACTTTGTAACAGCAGCCCCAGGAAACTAATGCATCATGTAAAGGAATGTAAATATTATATTATCTATGAAGAAATTTTACATACCAAAGTAACTTTTCCATTGGACATCAGGCTTGCATACCTCTTATCTTACAATGCATCACTAGAGTAATAATTTCAAATGATAATTTAAAAAGGCACAATTTTTTAAACTTACTAAAAATTTGAATTATGGATCAGGTCAATATCAACAAGGCATTTGATAGAGTTTCTCACATAAAGAAATGGATCTTATCAATAGATTTTTTGTGTATATTTGATGGTGTGGACGCTGACCTGAAATAGTCAGATAAAAGTATATTTAGATATACTGTGAAAAAAGTAGATATATGCTAAATAGAGGTATGAAAATACACAAAGAATTATCCTTTGCCAAAGGCATATTATGTACATTTGTTCTTCTTTTCTTTATTTTAAATGTGTGAGATACACTTCAGGATTAGGTATACAAGTGATCATTGTACAGGTAAAACTTGGGCATCCCTTTGGTTCCGACTTTGCCTGGGGTACCCTTATAAGATCAGGTACTCTTATTGATGTTGTGTCCCCCCCACCTACTCCCACCCTGGCAATATCCCTCTACTATCAATCCCTTTCTTATAGTATTATGATAAATGTTCAGGGTTCGCTTGTGAGTGAGAACATGTAGAACATTGTTCTTTGTTTCTGTGATAGATCACAGAGCATGATAGACTCTAAATGCACTCAAGTTGCTGCGAAGTCCATATGTTTGTCCTTCTTTGTGGCTGTAAAATATTCCATTGTGTATATGTACCACATTTTTTAATTCAGTCCGGTTTCTTGTTTTTTCTATTTTTCCTTTGGAAATACCTGCCTCTTTTTTATTTTCTTAATTTTAATTTTTTTTTTATTTTAAAGATGTGGGGTACAATTCAGGGTTGGGTGTACAAAGGTTCATTATGCAGTTACCCTTGTTGATAAGATGACCCCCTTTCCCCAGGCAGATTCCCACTACTGCCAATTCTGCCTCTCCACTCCACCACACCCCCTCAGTTTCCTGCTACTCCCAATCCTTTTCTTATAGTATTATGGTAGTTGTTCATGGTTCGCTTATGAGTGAGAACATATGATACTTAGTTCTAAGTTTCTGTGAAAGATTACTCAGTATTATAGATTCTAAGTCCATCAAAGTTGCTTTGAAGTTCATGGTTTTGTTCTTCTTTATGGCTGCATAATATCCCATCGTGTATATGTACCACATCTTTTTTATCCAGTCCTCTTTTGATGGGCAACAAGGTTGGTTCCATGTTCTTGTTATTGTGAAAAAGGCTTCAATAAACATACGTGTGCAGGTATCATTTTATATAGTGATTTGAGTTCTTATGCATATATTCCCAGTATGGGGATTGTAGGGTTGTATGGAAGGTTGGTCTTGATTGGCAGGACAGTAGGTTCCATGTTTTTGCTATTGTGACTAGTGCTGCAATAAACATGAGTGTGCAGGTATCGTTTTTGTAGAATGATCTGAATCCCTGCAGGTATATTCCTAGTAGGGGGATTGCTGGGTCATATGGAAGGTCAGTGTCTAGTTCTTTTAGAAATTTCAACACTGTCTTCCAAAGAGGTTGCAATAGTTTGCATTGCCACCAGAAGTATAGAAGTTTTCCTTTTTCCCTGCATCCTCACCAGCATCTGTTGTTGTTTGCTTTATTAATGATGGTCATTCTTCGTGGAGTTAGGTGGTATCGCAATGTGGTTTTGATTTGCATTTCTCTGATGATTAGTGAGGCTGAGCAATTTTTCATGTGTCTGATGGCTGTTTGTATGTCTTCTTTTGAGAAGTGTCTATTCATGTCTTCTGTCCACTTTTTAATGTTTTTGTTGTTGTTGTTGTTTCCTTTTGGCACATTTGAGTTCCTTGCAGATCCTGGATGTTAGGTCTTTGTCAGATATATAGTGGGCAAATATATATATTTTTCCCATTCTGTGGTCTGTCTCCCCACTCTCTTGATGGTTTCCTTTGCTTTGTAGAAGATTTTCAGTTTGATGAGGTCCTACTTGTCTATCTTACTTCTTATCGCATGAGCACTTGGGGCTTTGATCAGGAATTTGTTGCCAGTTCCAATTTCCTTAAGGGTGTCTCCTGCATTTTCTAAAGTTTTTACTGTTTGAAGTTTTTTGTTTAGGTCTTTGATCCATTTAGAGTTTATTTTTGTGTATGGTGATAGGTAGAGTTCCTATTTCAATTTTCTGCATGTGGTCCGCCAGTTTGCCCAGTACCATTTACAGAATAGGTTCTCATTCCCCCAGTGGTCGTTGTTGTTGGAGGCTTTGTTGAAGATGAGTTGATGGAGAAATTGAGGTTTTGTTTCCAGTATCTCTATCCTGTTCCACTGGTCCGCTTGCCTATTCTTGTACCAATACCAGGCTTTTTTGATTATTGAAGTGTGAAAGTGTGATACTTCCCACTTTGTTTCTTTTGTTAACGATTGTTTTGGCTATTTGTAGTCGTTTATTTTCCCATATGAATTTCTGTATTTTCATTTCCAGGTCTGAGAAGAATGATGTTGGTAATTTAATGGGTATTGTGTTGGATCTATAGATTGCCTTTGGTAGAATGGACATCTTAACCATGTTGATTCTTATTATCCATGAGTTTGGAATATTTTTCAATTTGTTTGCGTCTTTTTTTATTTCTTTGAGCAGTGTTTTGTAGTTTTCATTGTAAAGTTCTTTCACCTTTCTAGTGAGGAAGATGCCAAGGTATTTAATTTTGTTTGTGGCTATTGTGAATGGGATTGTGCTTTTTATTTGGTTCTCTGCCTGTTTGTTGTTGGTATATAAGAATGCAACTGTCTAGTTCATTTATTTGTATCCCAAGACTTTGCCAAAGTCCTTTATCAGTAAAAGTAAATTTTTGACAGATTCTCTTGTATTTTCAAGGTATAGGATCATATTATCAGCAAAGACGGACAAATTAACTTACCCTTTTCCTATATGGATACTCCTGATTTCCTTTTCTTGTCTATTTGCTCTAGCTAGGACTTCCAACACAATTTTGAGCAAGAGAGGTAAGAGTGAGCAGCCTTGTCTTGTTCCGGTTTTCAGGGGAAATATTTCCAGTTTCTGTCCATTTAGCAATATGCTGGCTATGGGTTTATCATAGATGGTACTTACTAATTTAAGGTGTGTTCCTTCTATGCTTGGATGTTTGAGGTTTTTAACAAGAAGGGATGCTGGATTTTATCAAAACCTTTTCCTGCATTGAATGATACAATCATATGTTTCTTGTTTTTATATCTGCTGACATACTTAATTGCATTTATGGTCTTGCAGATGTTGAACCACCCTGCATCCTGGGGATGAAGCCTACTCGGTCATAGTGGAAGATTTTTGAGACATATTGTTGGATCCGATTTGCTAGAATCTTGTTGAGAATTAGGGATATTGGCCTGTAGTTCCCTTTTTTCATTGTATCATTTCCTGGTTTGGGTATCAGTGCAATGTTAGCCTCACAAAATTATTTGAGAGAATTTCATTTCTTTCAATTTCCTGGAATACTTTCAATAGGATTGGTACTAACTCCTCCTTACACATTTTGTAGAATTCTGCTGGAAAGTCATCTAGTCCAGGGTTTTGTTTTTGTTTTTGGGGGTTTTTTTTTGTATTTTTTTTGTAGATAGTTCTTCAGGTGTTTTCTCTTTGCTACACTGGAAATTATCTGTGGTCTTCCATTTATTTTTTTCTCATTTATGACATATTTCTTTTTTCTTTAATTCTGTTATTCAGTAGCAAGGGAGAGGCTTTCACTTCTGATTTTTGCTCACTCTTCTGTTTTTCCCAGATCAGGGATCTGAATTTTTTCTATTTTGAAACAGAACTCTGAGTGGGAAACTTTGCTGACTTTTGTAGTTTTGAGGGTCCAATAAGGAGGAGGAGAGGGATCTAGGATTCAGAAACTACTTGCAAAACACCACATTCACTAATTGTGGTATAGGTTGGTTCCCTGAGACCCACTCCCCAACACCACTCTATATGATGATGCAATGGGTATGTGTGTACTCCCAAAATACAGTAACAACAATAAGGCAAACAGAGAAAAGTAGAATGAAATAAGATGTACAAAAATTTTAAACAAATAAAAAATGGAAAAAACCCCACAGAGCAACAAAAGCAGAATCCAAAGCAAAAAACAATTGAACAAACACACACACACATACACACACACACACACACACACACACACACACACACACACACACACCCCAAAACAAACTGGCGTAACGATAAAGCAAAACAAAACAAAAAAATAACAAAAAAAACAGGAAAATTAAGCACACACATGTACACACCCAACACAAAATGAAAGGAGAAGAAAAAGAAAAAGAAAAAGAAAAAAGAGAAGAGAGAAAAAAAGGAATTCAAATTGAACCCTCACACATTTATTCACACACACATTACACTAAAAAAAGAGAACAAAAATAAGCAAAAAACAAACATTAAAAAGGAAGATGAACAACCATTCATGTATACATATAAACAGAAAACAAAAAACAAAAGAAGAAGAAATGGAGAAAAGAAGCAAGGGATGCAAACTGAAACCTCACATACACATTATATGCAAAGGAAAAATATTTTAAAATTTTTAAAAAGACAAAAAAAAAAACCGGCCTATTGTGGCAGGTTCTGTAATTGTTCCTCTCTGTTGCCTCCTCCAGAGCTTCAGCCTCATTCACAATCTCCCCTGTGTCTGACCCAGGAAAGGAGGAAGGGGCAGTGAGGGTGGCTGGGGCTTCATTCTTCCCTTCCCACTCTTGTATGGTCAGGATGATCCCCTCCAGTGGGGAGGTGTGGCATTGTCTCTTCCCCAGGTACTGGCAGGGAGTATGGGGCACCCCAGCCAGGCTTATTCTGGATTATATTCCCCCTATTATGACTGACGTCCAGACTCTGCCTAGGTTCATCCCTCTCAGTCATACCCCAGCTGTGTGGGTCTGACATTCAGAGTATTGTTAGGAGGAGACAGTGCCCCAGACTCACCACTGCTCTATTTGGAGGTCTTCCTTGTCCTTTTCTGGCCATGCCCTTTGTTGAGTCAGGGTAGGGGGTAGGGTACCTGAGACTCAACACTCGTCTTTTCCCTATGGAGTTTGTGTTTTCAGGATATTTCCTCTGGGTCATGATCAATCCCTGAGTAATTAATCTGCTGATCACAGAGATCAGGTCTGTTGCTCCATGGTGAGCAAACCAGAGCACTTTCCTGCCCAGTTTTCAAGATGGTGGCAGGGTGCCTCTTTTGTCTTCTCTAGTGGGTCTCTGCCTCTGGGCTGCCTTGCTATGCTCCCTCCACAGCCCTTGCTGCCAGTGTCTGGCCAGGTGCTGCTGTGGTGAGGCAGAGCCTGAAACCAGCAGTGTCTCCCGCTGCAGTGTTGAAGCATAGGTGGAGTTGGCAATGTCTCCTGGTAGCTTCTTCCTGGGAAGGTCTTTGTTGATTTTTTTTAAACGGTGCTCAGCTTCTGAGTCCCAGGAAGTGCTAGGGACCAAGCAAAGCAGCTGCGGCACCAGCCGCTTCACCAGGAGAGCCCTGGCCACTTGCTCCCGAGCCCCCACTCAGTCAACCACTCACATGCCCACTTATTCACTGTAATGTATGCAAGATTTTCCATGCACTCACTCACTCACTCATCCTGGGACTTGCATAGTCCAACTGACTTGCCACCATCTTCCTCCTGACAAGTTATTCTTAAAACACCCATTCTTCCCTCCATCAACTTTATTTTATGTTCAACCTGGCTCTCTTGCTTATCTTTGAAGTATTATCTCCTTCAATTAATCTTCCTCCATTTAAGGCTAAACACAACTTTTCTGTCATCTACTCAGCACATGCCATATGCATGTTAGTTATATGTAACCTTCTTTAAGACAGTGATCCTATTTTATTCATCTTGAATTCTAAAGCCGTAAAGTATTTGAGCTCTGAAGTTGTTAGGACACTTTAGCTGCCAGTGCATACACTGGCAGTGATGTAAGTAATACTACTTACCTTTTCTGGTCATTAGTGATGACTTTGCTTTAATGAAGAGCATGAAGATAAATGATTCTCTTTCCACCGCTGCTCAGGTGGGCACTGAGATGAAAATGGATCCGTTTTAATTTGATGTATTTGTATTTTGTGATTTTATTAACACAATGAATGCTTGCTGTTTTCATTATCATTGTTATTTATTTGGTTAAAGCCTTGATGTTGTTCAGACCTTCTATTTAGAAAGAAAATAAAAGTGAATACAGTAAAATATTTGACCATAGGAAGCCAATTATTCTTGCCACTAGGTAGTATATTTATTTACCAGAGTATTTAATTAATGTTACAGAGAGTCTCAAAGACTTTGAGAATAACACTGGTTCCAAGTGACTGCATGTTTTTATATGTTCTGAGCCTCCTGTGGCAGCATCTGCATTTGAAATGCTTATAAACATAGTCTGTCTCTGAATTGCAATAATGATTGGTATTATGAAGATTATTAACAGCTTGGGTCCACAGAAGAGGAAGGCAAAAATCAAATGAGAATTTTGTTTGCCCAAAACATAAAGGCATTTATTTTTTTAAAAAAGAGAGGAGTATTGCTTTTACTAAAGGAAGGGAAAAGTTGAAATTGTTATTAGCCCTAAACCAGAAGAGATGTGTAAATCTATGGGGAGAATTTTAGAATACAAGCAGAAGTCAATGTTAGTTTTCCAATTGTAATTTTGAAATAAGAAAGATGATACATAACCAGGCCACCTTTCTGATAACTTTGTTAAATTGGATAAAAAAAATCATATGTCTAAGAAAATGTAATTAAATCACTAAAAATAAGAATGCCATTGTTTTCTCTTTCTTTTGATAAGTGAAAGGTGAGGAAAGATATTCTTTTAAACTGTACACAAGCAATCCTAATATTCTCTTTCAAATGATGATTGGGTTATAATGTGGGCTTGTCTTTGACCATATTCTAAAAGGGTAATATAATGAGTTTGCAAAATACCCCATAAAAGGAGTTGATGTACAAAGGAAAAAAACAAAGACAAAGACAAAGAAACTTCTACAAATAGAGGTCATTGCAATTGGTAGCAAAATTTAATAGGGAAAAATGGGATCCAGGAATATATAACATGTCTTTGCCTCCTTTTTTCTAGTGTTTTTAATAAAAAAAAAGATCCAGGATAAATCAAACATTTTATCTTTGTGCCGGGAGTAAGAAAGACTCAGAATTATTGTTTATAGACTGATTTAAGGTGAATTCAAAGACTGAGGAGATGCCCCTAATTGAAAAGCTCCAGAAACTCTCAGACCTGACTTTGAACATTGCTACTAATTTTTTTCTTGGGACTTTTTTAAGTATTATTTTTTCCTCTGAAGTTATTAGTGCTCAAAGGAAAACTAACTTTAAAAAGATAGAATGCTGATGCTGGGAAAACTGGCTGACCACATGCAGACGACTCAATCAAGACCCCTATCTATCTCCATACACAAAAATGAATTCTAAATGGATCAGAGACCTAAATGTAAAACCTCAAACCATAAGAACCTTAGAAAATGCGGGGCACACCCTTATGGAAATTGGTACTGGCATTCAATTCCTGAACAAAACCGGAAACCCACAGGCCATAAGAGATAAGATAGACAAGTGGGACCTCATTAAACTGACAAGCTTCTGCAAAGCCAAAGAAACCATCAAGAGAGCAGGGAGACAGACCACAGACTGGGAAAAAGTATCTACCAACTCCAGGTCTGACAAAGGCTTAACATCTTGGATCTACAAGGAACTCAAACATTCTGAAAAGAAAAAAACAAACAACCCCATTACAAAGTGGGCAAAAGATATGAACAGACACTTCTCAAAGGAAGACATCCGAGCAGCCAACAGACACATGAAGAAATGTTAGACCTCATTAATCAAGGAAATGCAAATCAAAACCACGCTGAGATACCACCTAACTCCAGTCAGAATGGCATTTATCAATAACTCAAAAAACAACAGTTGCTGGAGAGGGTGTGGTGAAAAGGGAACATTTATACACTGTTGGTGGGAGTGCAAACTAGTGCAACCTCTGTGGAAAACAGTGTGGGGATTCCTAAAAGCTCTAAATATGGAACTCCCATATGACCCCGCAATCCCCCTACTGGGAATATACCCTGAAGAACTCAAATCACTCTATGAAAAAGATACCTGCATACGTATGTTTATCGCAGCATTGTTCACAATAGCAGGAACCTGGAACCAACCATGCTGTCCATCAAAAGAGGACTGGATTAAAAAAATGTGGTACATATACACGATGGAATACTACGCAGCCATAAAAAAGAACAAAATCATGAATTTCGCAGCAACCTGGATGGAACTAGAGTCTATAATACTGAGTGATCTCTCACAGAAACAAAGATCTGAGTATCACATGTTCTCACTCATAAGTGGACCTTGAACAACTATCGTAATACTATAAGAAAAGGATTGACAGTGGTGGGAAACTATGGGGCGGGGAGGGAGGGGAAGGACGGTGGGATTAACGGAAGTAAATATCTGTCTGGGTACGGGGAGACACTCCTTATCAACAAGGGTGCCTGAAAGAAACATATTTGTATATCTAACCCCTAACTGTACCTCACAATACCAAAATAAAAAAATATTGATTAATAAAAAAAAAACATTAAAAAAATAGAATGCTTGAAAGAAAAATGTGGAAAAAAAATAACACAATGAATTTTTTAGCAGGACTCTTGACTATACCTTTAGAAATAAACTACCCAAAAGAAGCAATATGTCAGAATTACCTTTGCTTTTTATCAATTAGCCACATTATTTGCATCATATGATCTAGTGAATACTGACTATTTTGCACCTCTCTGCCATTGTCTTCCATCTATTAAAAGAGAAAACAATTACTATGCTACCTTTGAGAAATCCCTGTGGATTTGAATTGTCACAAGTATAGATAAATAGTAATTGATAAAAAATTGATGGGTAAAATTTAATTTTACAGCAAAGACAAAGACGTGAGTTTTAACTTTATAATGTGGCAAATCGCTTTTAACAGAATTCCTTTGAACCAATATTTTCTTAGTGTATTTTTTATGCCAATTATATATTTCAATTTTAAGTTTTAAATACATTTTAGGTATTACTCCATTAGGCTAATTGATATATCCTTGTTTTTACACATTTTAGAATTTTTTAGTATTGTTCTCCTTTTTGAAATATTGCATAATATTAAGGTGATAAAATAAAAACAAAAACAGTTTGTTTAGTGTCTCTTGTGGGAAATACAGTTTTGTATATCACATTTTCTTTTTCTGAAATATAAATGATTTGTGGCCCAAAAAGTTTAAGTCTGAATCAATTGTGCATAGTAAATGCAGCACCATCTACATTTTTAAATTGAAACAATATGGAACCAAGTTAAATACTGCTAAAATTTCCCCTTGCCATAATGTGCAGTTTTTAAAATATATTGCCTTCTGCGATTGCTGCTTTTTAAATTTTCATTAATTTCTAAACCATATCCCATTGTATTTTTTTGTACATCTGCTTTGAGCAACTATTTATTGGAAGGAATGAAAGGGTAGATTTTCTAGTGAATTATAATAGTAATATGACTGCTCGAATGAAGCAGCTCTTAATGTTTGGAATGACCATAAAACAGCAATACATTTAACAGTAATACCCTTCTCTGTGTTACAGCAACTCATCTTAGTGGTTTTCTTTATGTGAACTTACCTATTTCCTACGGAGAATTACTAAGTTACTAGTATATTCCACACGTAAAAATCTCCAGAGGATTTCAGCACACTTTAATACATACATGCATACAATATAAATGCAATTCTTTCTGAGAAAAAAAGGCATCACAAACTCTTAGTGTATCTCTCAATAAGCCACTATTATTTTCTCATTAATAAATTGGAAAGCTAATAGCTGTACAATCTCTTAACTACATATTTTTAAAAGTCTAATAATACAAATTTAAATAAAAAAATTAAAGCCTGCAAACATAGCAAATCTATTTGTTCATCTTTTTCAAAGTTCTGTTTTAACATTTTTGATCATCTTAAAGCATGGTGTACTGCTAAAATAAAACATTTTCAGTGGGTTTTATTCTCTCTCTCATTGTATTCTCTGGAAATAATAGTTCATTTCAGGAAAATAAAAACAGCGATAAATACATTTTAACTCCTAACTTGGACCATGTCTCATGCATGACACTTTGGGTTTTTGTTATTTAATTATCACACAAGGAGTTCCTACCACTTCTTTGTTTCTTCAGATATGATTTATTTTTTATTTTCAAAAGTACTTTATTGAGGAATGACTGACATATAAGCCAGTTCCCTTTTTTAGGCAATGAAATTGGGGTTTGGAAAAGTTGAGTAACTTGCTTAAGATTGTAATTAAATCTTAGAGCTACGATTTGACCCCAGACAAGATTTACATACAAGTTCACAGGATTGTAAGTTGCCTGAGGGCAGAGATCACAATTGGTATCTGTAGTATTTAGGCATCTCTCATATCCAAATAAAAATACCACTATTGAGATTCAATGGATATATTAGATTGCTTTTGTATCTTTTAAAGAAAATACATATAAAAATTTGATAGCAAAATAAGGATTCAGTTCCCTTAGCTAAAACTGAAAAAAAGAGCAATATCTTGTATAAAAACATTATTGAGAAGTCCGTTAGTAGCAAAAACATAAGGAATGTATGGAGACACAATTAAAAATGAAATGTATGCTCTTTACCTTATACTTGCTGACTTCAGCATTTAGATGTGCAAGTTAACTATGGCTCCAGAGACTTGTCTATCCCTTCATAAATATATGAACAGGGTTTTATCTTGATCCATTGGAACTGCATGCCAGAGGGCAGCATAACACAGCAATGCATATTGACTGCTCCCTGTCACTGCTGTTGCTGACAACCTTGAGTTCTCCATTATAGTCTGAAATATAGTTGAAAAGCCTTGGTGTTTTGTTCACTGCTTTATGTTAACACCCATATGCTTCTAAATTGACTATTTTATGATCTGCCTCAAGTGGAAACTCACTTACTCCCCGCAATCGGGACTGTAATAATTTGGCAGATTCATAAATTATGTTGTATGCTAGCAGGTTATATGTGTTATAGAAAGAAGGGCTCATATGGAAAGGATATGGAAAATGAAAGTGATAGGGTAAGAGAAATTAAGAGTACCAAGACGTAGAAAGTAGCATAAGATAAGTTGTCATGATGAGTTTCATGGAGAAGATGAGATTTGAACAAGACTTGAAGCCAACTAGGTATCTAAGGGGAAATTTTTCCAGGTAGAAGGAATAAATAAGTAGAATAAAGATTCTCAGGTGGGAGTGCGTTCAGGGAATAACAATGAGAATTGTTGTTATTACAAGATAGAAAGTAGTAGAAGATCATAAAATTAAGGGAAGTTTGAGGTTCAGATTATAGACTTGTATATTTTGGTTTCTGTGTAGTGGAGAAAGCACAGAAGCAAAACATTCTGGGAAGAGATTTCTTCAATACTTGTCTAATATCCTTCTCCCAAAGGCTTTGTTTTTCTTTAGCTCACTTTTACTGAGTTTCACCTCAGGAATTCAATTGAGTTTTATAGAAATAACACATTGCTTTATTTTGCACTTATAGATATCATCTAATTATGTAGTATATACTTTTATTAGGACATTACATGAGCAGAAATGGAAACAATCACAGCTAATTCTTAGTAAGCATGTTCCAGTTATCTATTGCTATGTAACAATTTATTCCAAAACGTAATTGCCAAAAACAGCAGTCAATTTTTATATCTAATGATTCTGTGGATCCTGAATCTGGGCATGAGTCTTCTGGGTGATTTTCCACTCCATGTTGTATCAACTGTGATTGTGAAGTGGTACTGAGCTGGCAGATGAGCTGCTCAGAAGAATATAAGACAGCTCTGTTTACTTGTATGCTGCTTTGGTGGGGATAACAGGAAGACTTGGGTCAACTAAATCTATTGTTTGTAACATCAATATGTGATCTCTCTAGCATGGTAGACTCAGGATTATTGAAATTCTCACTTGGCAGCTCAGGGTATTAGAGTGAATGATACGAAAAACAGGAAATGTATGTTTCTTGTATCTTAAGATCTGGCCCTGGAAACTAGCACAGCATTTCTTCTGCCACATTATATTTATTAGTTAAAGCATTAGGCAAAGCAGTCACAGAGCCCACCCAAATTCAACAGAGTAAACAACGTCTTAACCTCTCCATTGAAGTACCCAGAAAATTTGCAGTTATTCTTAATCCACAAAAACATACAATTCAACTCTAATATAGAGAGCAGCTTTCTAGTTAAGACCTTTCAGCAGGCCATGTTGAACCATCAGTAAGTCTAGCAAAAGAAATGTAAACTTTTCGTTAATTCAATGACTTGGTTAAATGGAGGTCTGTTAAAAATAGATTCCAATTTAATTAATTCATTCTTTTTTATTTCACATTTCCCTAATTTTTTTTTTTTTTTTTTTTTTTTTTGAGTTGGAGTCTCACTCTGTCGCCCAGACTAGAGTGCAGTGGACGCTCCCGGCCACCGCAGCGTCGGCCTGCTGGGCTCCGGCGATCCTTCCGCCTCAGCCTTCCGAGTAGTTGGAATTACAGGCATGCGCCACCACGCCCAGCTGATTTTTTGATTTATTGTAGAGATGAGGTCTCGCTGCCCAGGCGGGTCTCGAACCCGCGGGTTCAGGCAATTCATTCACCTCAGCCTCCCAAAGGCGCGGGATTACAGGCTGAGCCACCGAGCCCGGCTTTCCCTAATTTTTAATTATTGCTAGTGTTTCTGACCAATGATCTTTAAAATTGTGAAGATTTGATATATCATATGGAATGGACAACCAACTAGACATGCATAATTAAAAATGCATTTACTGTAATGTCTAGGAAATATTTTTGTTTTCTTCTTTTTTAACATTTAAATAAAAGTCATCCCTTCTTTAATTTAACTATACTTTAAAGCTTTTAAATACTTGATTGAGATGAAAAATTCCAAAATTGGTATGCTTGTGTAGCTTATATGCTACAATAAATCATTGTGAAAAATATGTGCTGTGTTAGAGATTCTATTTCTGTTTGAACCCTAAGAAATATTAACCATATTCTTGCTGACTTTTTAGCACATCTGCTTCTTTTAAAATTACGGTGAGAGGTGTGTAAGATTGAATTGATTGTCTCTTGGAGTTTACTGAGCTTCTTTGGAAACTTTGATTTTCAGTCAAGGCAATTGCTTCTTGAGCAGTACTGGTTATTCCACACCCACTAATTATCATCCACCTATTTAGATTTGAAATGGTAATCAAACCAATGAAAGCCCAAGATTAGCTGCATTCCTTTTTCATTTCTAGTGGAGAGCTTCATCTAAATATCTATAAAGGATTTTGTGATGCATTCTCTAGCAGATGAAGTAAAACAAATGCAATACAAATTTTATAATACAGCTTTGAATTTTAGGTTGAATTTTAAGTTGAACATTTTCAACTTTTGCAATTTAATTATAGGAGTTAAGTGATCTTAAAGGATCATTTTATTTATGAATAGAATTGTGAAAGTTAGGTTTTATTATAGAAAAAATATATTTTAAATAATATAATGCATACTTTTTCCCCTCAGAAATTACTGGTTAATGCTTTTTTTAAAAAAATTATTAAGATCTAAGTATATAATGATACTTGAGGCCAATTCTCATTTAAGGAATGGCATACTGCATGACAGGTTGTGAGGTGTTAAGAGATAATTACATGCCTAGAAGGTGTGGTGAATCATATGAGCAAAGGCCAAGAACATCCAGAGACCAAAATTCACAGTTATTTCAAATATTACTCCCTGGTGTGTGTTATTCTACTTAGAAAATTGCATATTTGTTGGTTGTAAATTTAGAGGCCAAAAATGCTTAAATTAGTTTTATCATCTTTTTTTAAATGCACTTAAATATTTACTAATGCAATACAATTTATTCCACTCATAATTATAAATATCATCAGAGCTATTGAACAGGAGAATGTGCCAAACACCACTGTGGACCTTCCTTTAGAACTAATCTTGATTACTAGCAGAATGAAACACATGCAGTGAACCCAAAAAAGGTCATGCTAAATCAAATAATCAAGCATTTATTTATTTTAAAAATCATTATTTTTTTCTGTATTATCTGTGTTTACTTTCTTCTTGTTCTTCAAATGATGTTGGGAAATGTGTACAAACGCATTTGGAGGTGGTAATGCTTCCAAAAAGAAACTTTTTATCATTTTGTTAATTTTCAAAGAGCTTGCATATAGATCATGAATATAAACCAAGTACCAGACACCACATAAAAAGGAAACATCAAAGACATTTTCTGTTTTACTAAAACCATCAACAATAAGGAATCTGGCAATAATTTTCCTGCCAAGGTTATCATCAGCCCTCTACCCTAAACCTAAGAAATGAAATGATTTCTAGTTTTTGGACACCGTGTTTTATATTATTCTCTAGCTAACAGAAATAATACAATGCTGTGGTCAAAAGAATAAGTTTAGATGACCTTTGAAATAATCCAAGTTTAAATTTATCCCTAATTTCTTAGCAGGGTGACCTTATACTAGCTATTTAACCTCTCTAAGAATCAATTTCCTTATACATAAAATGATTATAATAATAAGAGCCTCATAAGATGCCATGATTAAAGTATTTAGCACAGTTTTTTGTGAAACTCAATATTGATGATAATGTAACAATCATCACCATCACTACCTTTCCATTTATAAAAACTGTAATGTTAATAATTTTAAACAGGTAATTCTAATATCCAAATCAAATTTGTATTGTGTTCTAGTCTCTCTCTCTCTTTCTATATAGATATATAAATATATATATCTATATTTAAAGAAAAATTAAAACAAATGTTAACATACTCACTAGACATAGTCAACTGTTTTGTTCTGGAAATTGAAACTTGATGATTATGATAATAAAAATAATCACTACTAGCTCATTTTACTTGATATTTCCTTTTTTAATGTTCATTCCATTTTTTGATATTTAAAAATATTTCATGACGGAATTACTTAGAAATGACTATTGCATTTAATATGAATGTTCCCAGCAGCATATTGAACCTTTGACTCCACATTCTTTAGACAGGTTGGGACCCTATCTCTTCCCTGAAACATCTGTGAGTTGACAAATATCAAAGGGTATACTGTAGTATGCACAAGAAATGTGGAAAGATACTGTTTAAATCAGTACCAGAAATTCCCCTTTTTATGTTTCCCAACCTCGTATTTGTTGAAATGCATTAAATTATCTACAACATCTAAGGATACAACATTCAATTTACAATTCCTTGTATGGTTAACTTAAATCCATTAACTTTACCTTTGGAAAGAGGCAAATTAAGGAGTGTGAATTCATTTCTTTTGGGGATGCTGCGAACTATTTAGATTAGTGGCCCCCATCCTTTTTGGCATCAGGGACCAGATTCATGGAAGACCCTTTTTCCACGAACTAGGAGGAGCGAGAATGGTTTGGGGATGATTCAAGTGCATTACATTTATTGTGCACTTTATTTCTACTATTATTACATTGAAACATGTAAGGACATAATTATACAACTTACTATATTTCAGAATCAGTGGGAACCCTGAGCTTGTTTTCCTGCAATTAGAGGGTCCCATGTGGGGGTGATAGGAGACAGTGACACCTGACGTGTGTTGCTTATGTCCAGTCTACTCCATAATTTTGTCTTGGTTGCTGTCACTGCAGATAATTTTGCTTTACAAAGATAGGATATTAAAAATGGAAGCAAGCTTTTCAGTGCTGATGTGACATGGAGGGGAGCTCAAGTGATAATGCCAGCGATGGGGAGTGGCTATAAATACAGATGAAATTTTGATAGCTTGCCTGCTGTTCACCTCTTGTTGTGCGGCCTGGTTCTTAATAGGACCAATGGGGACCCTTGATTTAGATGATAGATCTGTGGTTGAGAAAGGGAGTTTTCCAAGAATTAGTCAGTTACACAATTAATAAAAAAACAAAAACAAACTCTTCCTCTGGTCTGCTTCACATAAAATCTCTATTACTTATGCAAGACAACCTGGATAATGAGTCACTACTTGAATTAATTCATTTCTGATTATTCAAAGTAAAAATTGACTTGCTGGCATTTTCACCAATTTAAAGGTCTTTACTTTCATTTTCTGACCAGTTTTCAGCTTGGCAAAAGCTAGGTAAAAATTACTTGGGCATTTCAGTTTGAATTTTTTATGTTCTTGTTATAAAACATGTGCACATGTGTGTGCAAATATGTATACACAACATGAAATTGCTGGTACTAGCACTGGGTCATTAAGAGTTGTATTTTCATGACTAGTCAATTAATTTCCTGTGCTGTGAGTCACTTTTTAGGAGTGTATGTATGGTTTAAATGAAACTCACTGAACTGATTTGGTGGACTCACTGCTTGGTTGTTTTACTACCCTGGAGAGCAATTAGGTTATGTGGAGTTTGTTGTACATATAAAATTTTACTTGGATAATGATTGCAAAGAAAGTAAAAGCAGTGTCATGCAATCCACAAAAACTCTCTTTGCTGAGTTTCTCTCTACTCTCCTTAATACATTTTGAACAGCTCAGACTCTGTAATCATACTGAATATCACTGGGCCTGTTTATAACTTCTGAAAATCAGATATTCTAAAATTTTAAATATCATATTTATAGACAATCCCCATTTATACTCTGTATTTATAGTATTATTGTTTGCGTTTTGAAAGCATAAGTCAAGTCCTTTGGCTTATATACAAAGAAAGGCATATATCTGCAGAGAGTATCAAAAGAATGTGTAACCACTCATTTAAAACATTTGACCATTTTCCCGTGTCCTCTCCAGCATCTATTGTTTTTTGAGTTATTGATGATGGCCATCCTGACTGGAGTTAGGTGGCATCTCAGTGTGGTTTTAATTTGCATTTCTTTGATTACTAGTGAGGTTGAACATTTTTTCATGTATCTGTTGGCTGCTTGTATGTCTTCTTTTGAGAAGTGTCTATTCATAGCTTTTGCCCAATTTGTAATGGGGTTGTTTGTTTCTTTTCTTTTCAGCATCTCTGAGTTCTTTTTATATCCTAGATGTTAGACTTTTGTCAGTTATACCGTTGGCAAATATTTTTTCCCAGCCTCTGGGCTGTCTCCCTGCTCTCTTAATGGTTTCTTTTGCTTTGCAGAAGCTTGTCAGTTTGATGAGGTCCCACTTGTCTATATTCTACACTGTAGGTGGGAATATAAACTAGTACAACCTCTGTGGAAAACAGTGTGGCAATTCCTAAAAGATCTAAAAATCGACCTTCCATACAACCCACAATTCCCCTACTGGAAATACACATGAAGGAATTCAAATCATTCTATGAAAAAGATTCCTGCACATGCATGTTTATTGCAGCATTATTCACAATAGCAAAGCACGGAACCAACCATGCTGCCCATCAAAAATAGACTGGATTTTTTTAAAAATGTGGTACATATACACAATGAAATATTACACAGCCATAAAGAAGGACAAAATTATGAATTTTGCAGGAACTTGGATGGGCTTAGAGTCTACAATACTGAATGATCTATCACAAAAACAAAGAACTGAGTACTACATCTCTCACTCATAACCAGACCCTGAACAATTATAATACTATAAGTAAGGGATTGGCAGTAGTGGGTAACTGCCAGGGGAAGGGGGGTGAGATTGGCAGTAGTGGGAAACTACCAGGAAAGGGGGAGCACACCTCATCAACAAGGGTACCTGCATAATGAACATTTGTATACCTAACCCTGAATTGTACCTCACATATTTAAAATTAAAAATTAAACAAATAAAAATAAAACATTTGACCAGTAGCAAGCCACACGGAGAATACGACTTAGGAAAATCGAGGCAAGTTTTAGACTACTAAATTTTGCTGTACTCTGCGACCTAGGGCTATGTTCCTAACTCCAAGAGGCCTTTTAAAGAAAGCTTGCTGGCAATCTCACGGTATAGAAAAACAAGAAAATAGATGGACAAAACCATTTTATGAGGCAGTTATTAGTTATTAGGTGCGTGGATTCTGAAGCCTGGCTGACTGCTGAGTTCAAATCTCAATGCTACTATTTAATGACTGTGATCTTGGGCAAGTTATGAAGCCGCTTTCTGCCTCTTGGTTTTTTTTTTGTTTTGTTTTTTTTTTTGAGTTGGAATCTCACTCTGTTGCCCATGCTGGAGTGCAGTGGGCGCTCCCGGCCACCGCAGCCTCGACCTGCTGGGCTCCGGTGATCCTTCCGCCTCAGCCTTCCAAGTAGCTGGAATTACAGGCGCGCGCTACCACGCCCGGCTGATTTTTTGATTTATTGTAGAGATGAGGTCTCGCTGCCCAGGCAGGTCTCGAACCCGCGGGCTCAGGCAATCCACTCACCTCAGCCTCCCAAAGGCACGGGATTACCGGCTGAGCCACCGAGCCCGGCTTCTGCCTCTTGTAATTTTGAAAATGAGAATAATAATAGTACTTACTTTGTAGACTTGTTGGAAAGATTAACATCACTTGAAATGTATGCAGCATGTAGTGATTATTAGATGATATTTAACAATTACTGTCATTATATAGGGGAAACATACTGATACATATATAAATATACATATATATCAGTAATATTAAATAGGAAATCATTAGCAATCATAACTTGATATAAATGTACTCAATCTGTACACCACAGCTAGGTATTTTCTTTTTTTGGTATATTTGTTTGGCCAAGTTTCTTTAATTTTTGCTGGAAGACCTTTTGGGGTCACTTCCATTAGCATCTGCAGGATAACTTAGTTATCTCAGGGGAAAGTGCCTGTTAACAATACAGTACAGTGGTTGTATTAGGAAAAATATATTAAGTGAAATCTTAAATCTTTGTACCTATAATTGTATAAATGTATGTGTCTCGGGGACAGTGTTGTATAAGTAAATGAATGGAAGTCAAAGAGAGTTAAAGCAAGGTGGACCCTTAACAACTATTTGGTCCAATCCCCTTATCTTATAGATGAGACAACTGAGGTTCAGAAAATGGAGGCATTTGTTCAAAGTCATAGTTGCTTTTGTCTAAGATGTGACAAATATCCAAGTATCTGCGAAAATTCTAAGCTCAAAGTTAGTGTCTAAAATATTCCATTTAAAGTAGCAACGTTTTCTTCCTTTCGAAAATTTTTGTACTATTCAGAAAAACCTATAAAGTATGCTAGAAAACTATCCCTTCTATTTTTGACCTATGATTAAGACAAAAGCCAAAACTGCACACTGTCCCTTATAAAAGCAATCTAAGATTTTGAGAATAACATGCATAATGTTAAAAGCAAATTACCTACTTACCATATATACTGGCAATATGCTTGTGAGCAAACCCACTTGAAATTCATAGACATTAAACATCATTTCAGAACACCATCCCAAGAACTAATTAATGAAATGAACTGACTGTTGACTCAAGAATATATCCATGATACTTTCAATTCAGAGATAAAGCTCTTAACTAATGATAGCAGGAATGTGATATATAAGACTCTTGTTCTGCCCTTCCAAAGGTCAAACAAAACCATTATTCCTTAAAGCTGATAGGCACAGGAAGAAGCTGGGAGTCCAAAAGTTTCTATTTATACAAAGTATGTACTTCCCTAATGGCTATTCATCTTCTGACTCAGACTAGATATTTTATATGTGAAGGAGGCTTCTGGTGATTTCATGGGTAAGCTGGGGAAATGCATTGAGGAATGATCCTGTCCCCTTAGTTGTCAGCCTTAAAAATAGGAAACAAATAATAGCAGAGGAATAAATGTGGCCAAAAGCAAGGGTGAGAAAGGGAACAGTTAGATATGAGAAACATCAAAGAACAAGAAATAGCAACAAACTAATGCCAGAAGCCAGCAGGAAAAGGAGGACTGTTATGAGCACCAGTAAAAATACTAAAGAATGGTTATAAAAAGTAGGAAAAATGCTCTCAAGAGAGGCCCTGAAATGACAATAACCTATTCCAGAATTAAAAGAAAAAAGGATACCTTTACTCTAAGGCAAAAATAAAATAAAAAAGTATATATATATACATATATATATATCTGTATGTATTTTTTTAAATAAAATAGAATGAAAATAGAATGGATATCATTAAAAAATAAGCAAAATGAAGATAGAGTGGTTTTGAAAATGAAAAAAGAATAAAAATAGATACATGCAAAAAGAAGTTGCAATTGCCACCAGCAGTGTCCCTATCATTTAAGCTGGTGAATTGTATGTATTTCTCTTTCTAGTTATATAGCATGTTCCTGGAAAATAGCCTACATCACTGGGAATTGAGGAAAGGAGAATGCAGTTGCTGAGAGAACATGAATTAACCAGTTCAAAATGGTTTTGTTGCTGTCAATAAAATAGCTGAGTGATCAGGCCAAGTTGTCTCTGTCTGATATTTCTCCCTGATAAATAGGGAATGGTAATATTTATTCTATCTCACTTAAGAAACTTTAATAAAGAAGTATTTAGTTAATGCATACATAAATCAAAGCAATATAGCACAGATGTTTAAGAATATAGTGATTAAAAGTGTGAAATCAAAACAAAACTTTGTGGGTTTGAAGTCCAACTCTTTCATTTTTCTCTTTGTACTGTATTCTTGGGCAAATCACGTATTTCCTTTTCTCTTTAATTTATTCATCTGTGAAATAGAGATAATAATAGCACCTATCTCATAGAATTACTGTGATGAGTGAGTTAATAAATAAAAATCACTTAGAACTATATTTATCACATAGTAAGGACAATACTAAACTTATAATACTAATGTAACATACCACATTTGTTAATGATTATACATAAGAATCAGAGTTACCAATGTTTATAAAAAAGGTCTTATCTGACATCAGTATCTTCTGTTTCTTCATTTCCTTCTTCTTCCTCATGTCTGCTCTTTTTCAGTCCTTTGTCTCTCTTAACTCATTGCAAAGAAAAAAAAGTCATTTCCTTTTGCTTCACTTGCTGAACACATGTTATTTATCAAGCAATTATTGAGCACTTACAGGCACTGTTAGAAATATAAAGAGATAAAAGGTACAATTTTTGTCTCAAAATAGTTATTTATCCAGAAAAAATGAGCAGCTCATTAAAAATATAAAAGAAAAGCTATGATTAAATATATGAACAAAATCATTTCACATAGTCTTACTGAGCTGCAAAAGGAAAACTTTCCAAAAATGTTAAAATAATAATTGATGACAATGCTACTAAATTACATCAAACTTTCTGTTATCTCACATTTAACTTTTTCATTTGTCTTTTTCTAGTGAAACTAGGAGCTGGAACCTCACTTTTCCTTACTCCTCCCCTTTCATCCTTTCCATCACTAAAACAAAAAAGGAAATATACTTTATTTTATGCTTAAATGTTTCTGATGATGTGTTCTCAGTATCTTATTCTGTTACACTACTAACCGTTCTCATGCTAAGTTAAAGTGGTTAGAAATCCTAACACACCTTGTCTAAGTGTGTCTTATTTATCTGGCTACCACCCCATTTTATTATAATAGTCTTGGGAGAACCCTTAAAAATGGCATTGACCTATTTCTTTTGAACTTTAAGGGAGGAAGGATCAATCTCCCTTCATAGACAATTCCTATAAATGATGAAGTAAGAATTATAGAAAATAAATTTTTAGCAAGTTATGTGTTTTTTAAAGTGGTACAAGTTTAACATATGTGAAATATTGGCAATTATTATTCCTAAGTTTCTTAGCTCATTAAGGCTGCTATCAAAAATACCATAGACGGGATAATTGATATGCAACAGAAATATATTGCTCACAGATCTGGAGGTTGGGAAGGACAAGACCAAGGTGTTAGCAGGTTCAGTGTCTGGAGAGGGCTCTATCTGCTTCATAAATAGCACCTTCTTGCAGCATTTTCACATGGTGGAAAGACTGAACAAGTTCTCTCAGCCTGTTTTATAAGGGCATTAATCCCATTCATGAGGGTTCTGCCCTCATGATCTAATGAACTCTGAAAGGCCCCTCCTGTTAATACTATGGCATCAGAGATTAGGTTTCAACATATGAGTTTGGGGGAAACACAAGCATTCAGACCACAACAATAATGAAATGCAGCTTTGTTGCAGAGTAGTGTCTACTATTTTACAGGCAGTCTGCTTGTGATGACAATAGTTCTTCAGTTTTCCCTTCACCAGTGCTGTTCCCTATATGTGCATCTTACCTAGGTAATCTTCTGTAAACATTTTACATATTTTAAGAGAAATCTGATTTTTTTAATGATAGAAAATAATGTACACTCAGTGCCCAAAGTAAAATACGGAACACTGCAATGAAAGTAATATTTACCCATAATTTTGCTATTCCAGAATATGTTGTGTTACCTGTTTGCTGCATAAATTCCCATTGAGAACTATATAATGATTGCTAACATTTACTGAGCACTTGGTATGCCCATGCAATGTTTCAATGACCTTATCTGTTAAATATTGCCCACTTATGCCTCAAAATAATTTTATGATACAAGTACTATTATTATAATATTTTAAAAATGAGGAAATTAGTGAAATAACTTGTACAGGGTCACAATTTCTGACTTGAAGTCAGAATTCTAAACCAGACATTCAGGCTCCAGAGCTCAAGTTGTTAACCACTAAAAATGATGCCTTCTCAGTATTATAACATGCATACAATTTTGGAAGTTGCTTAATTCATGTAATATATCATATGATATTCCAGTATAGTTAAATATTTTGAAAGAATATGATTTTAATTGGCTGCCTATAAATATATTAGTGGTATATACCAGAATTGTTTTAATTTCTTTTTATTTTATTTATAAAGATGTGGGGTACAAGTCAGGATTAGGTACATAAGTAATATATGTGTAGGTGAAGTTTTTGATGGAATTCAAATTTTTTTGCTATAGAAATAATATAGTGTCTTTTTTAAATTCAGCACTTGTACACGTTTTTAGATACTTTAGGATTTATTTAAACAAAATATATTTGACATAAGTGAAGTATATATCAAGACAAAACATGAAGTAAATATTCATATATCATATCTAATATGCTATATGATAACTATGTTTCCAGGAAAAGTGCTAGGAGGCACTATGGAATGGAACGCTATATAATAAAGTCTTTCTATTTTTGAGTAACAGAATTTAATGGAGAGAGAACCCTGTAAAACAGTGTGTTTCAATAGAAGCCAGTTTGGTGTGTTGAGAAAAGAAAGGCAGATGTTTGGACAATGGATAGAAACTCTCCTATCAAGAGTTAGGGTTCTAACGGCCAGGGTAGGTGATATGAGAAACTGGTGTTTTAAGAAAATCTAAATGGCAGCATTATAAGCTCATGGGAATTTATAACAGGACTATACATACATAATTGGATTTAATCTGATCATTTCTAAGGATTTTGTGATACTAAATGCCACATTTTATACAATGTTCTTTAATAGGTGATGTAATATATGAGTATGTTACTAGCTAAATGCTTCTTTTAAGTGCAAAAATTAGTTTGTTGGCTTACAGTTTCAGGTATAAATTAATAGGTTTTTCAAATAGTTTTTTTTCCAGGTCTTAGAAGTACTGAAGTTTAAAAAAAAAAATGTATTTATTTTTAATTGGCAAATAATAATTGTATATATTTATGGGTTACAATGTGATGTTTGGATCTATGTATACATTGTAGAAGGGTTCAATCAAATTTATTAGCATATTCATCACATCACCAATTTATCATTTTTTTGGTGAGAACATTAAAAATTTATTTTTAAAGCTATTTCAAATTATAAAATACATTATTAACTGTGGTCACCATGACGTTTTGAATGTTCTAAAAAATTTCAAACAGCCTTAGTGCTAAGTGTTTAGCAGACCATTCTCTGAGACTGGATCTTCTGCAATATGTCTGTGGCCTTTTTATTTCACTCTAAGCCCTTGTTGCTGCCTTCAGGGTTACTGACTAGCATTTAATTAAAGGCTGACTGAGTTAGATATATACCTCCTATAGTTGAAGGGTTTTGTTGCCAGAAATATTATTTTGCTTATCAGTAGGGAAGGTTTTTGCTTCTACTGCTGGGTGTAAAGTTGTCCCTCAAGATTCCATTACTCAGTTCATTGAGAAAAGCTTAAAGCTAAGGGAGGGCAGTTTTGAGCTCTGTTTGATGAGGAAGCTGGGTGAAATAATAGCTCCCAAGTTGGCTCAAGTTCTTCTAAACGTTTTAATATATATCAAAACTTAACACTTGGAGATAGTCCATGTAGTAAGATGTCTGCGCAATGGTTCTTTATGTATAATCCCAACTCTAAAATGAGTTTTGGTCATTAGGTGTGAAAATTAATATTGATCATCCATAACAAGCAACTAGATATATTTTCCTCAGGTTTGACTTCTCAAAGTAAATGCCCATATGATACTGAGTAAGAGTATCATTCTCTGCCTTTTTCTTTAAATTTGCTGTAACTCCATGGGAAAACATGCAATCAAAATAAAAGAACAATATTCAAAATAAATGGGCCATGAAGAATCGTGCTTAAAATCATAAGTAAACATAGACACACTCACCACAGTGATGTGATTATAGAAACTGTAACTATGCTGTCAGCTGAAAAGCTGCAAAGAATTTGGCTTTCCATGAACTTAATGACTGAAACTAAAGTTTCTCCCTAGGAGATAAGCCAAGATCATAGCACAGTTTGAATAAAAGTATACCTTTCCAAAGTTACTGCAGAACAATTATGGTTGGGATCTTTTATTCTTGTCGAGAAAGCTCTGTAACCTCTTATTTTAAATTGACTTCCATTGAGCAATAATGCCTCCCAGCTTGCACTTTGAGACACTGTGTTGGGTAATGTATTTACAGACTGGTTTCATTTTTCTTTTTTTAATAGGAGATGGGTAGGTTACTGCTTCTTGGAAACAACATCAGGAAATACAATTTTCAAGATGGTAGTTTTAAAAATTGTGATTATGGGGAATAATAACTCTGGAGACAAAGATTTAATGAAATTACTTTCAATTTATTCAGCACATCACCAGGTTATTGAAGTCCTAGTTTTAGATCCATGCATTCAGAGTCCACATTGTTCCCTCATGTATTGTATATTTAGGTTTGAACTACCATATATAGGCACTAACTTTGGATCCAACTCTCAATAGGAGTCTAATCTCTCAGAACAATTATTGTAGCTGGATCTCTGGTAGCTCTACTACTTGCTTTCTTACCACCATTATTTCTTTAAAATCAAGATATGGCAGACATACACGACTAAAAGGAAGAAAACACATCTCCACAGCATTTTGGTGTTTTTCAGTTCAAAGGATTATTTTATATGCATCATTTGCTTTTATTTCTTCCAATGCCTTGAGAAATGTGTTATTATCTCATTATTGTTGTTGATAAATAGTAGCTACTATTTATTTAGCACTAACTTTGCATCCAGAACCATGTTAAACACCTTGTAGCTGATCCTAACAATAGCTTTAGGAAGCTGGAATTAAGATGATTCCCATTTTACAGATAATGAGATGTGGTTTAAGTTTACACAGCTAGTGTGTAGCAGAATTGGAATTCAAGACCTAGTTGGTTTACTTTGTATTCAGAGCCCCGAGCTTTGACTCTCTATGACACGCTGCAAATCCAATTTTATAGATGGTAGGCCTGGTGAAGCTAAAAGTTTAAATAAGTTGCCCTAGGTCACAAAGTTAGTTCCTAATGTCTTCCAGAAGAAACTGCAAACATTTTTTTATTGTACTTTGTTGTCCCTACGACTGCTGCTAGTGTGTATGGTACTTTTTGAAATTTAAGCAAAGGGTCAACCTTCCCCTCCATAACCCACAGAAGAACCACATTTTTAATAAAGCATACTCTTTTTCAGTCTGACTCTGACTTAATCCAGGGTCACGAGGATGGCTGAGGGAAGTGTGGGTATGACTTTCAGTTCTTGCCCAACTTGTTCAAGTACTTTTGTGCAAAATGCAATGTCTAGATCCATAAGTGGTGGCCCCGGCTTTGCTCATTGAAAATAACAGCTGGACAATCTTAAATGATGTTAAAGGAATAATTCAGAAGAATTTCCTATAAGTATGTGCTCTTAAAAGCTGTAAGGAAGTAAAATCTGGACCCCATTAATTACATTTCTAACATGCTCACATCTTCTCTTTAGCGCCACCAAAAATGTTTAAGAAGATATAATCTGACAGTAGTCATGCTAAAACTCCCCTGAAGCCAAAATGTGTCACTCATCAAAATGACCCTCATCCTCACAAGTCCTTGAAGAGGAGTTGAGGATTATTTATGAACTAGATTTTAACCACAGGATGATACATTGTGCTGCAGTTATGTTACTGAACTTGGAGATAATTTCTTTTTCTATTCATTTCAACTTACCACTAGATTTCCTTTTCAACATTGATTACTTTTCATTACACAGCTACCCTGCACATATAGAAAATGTCCTATAACATGGATACACTTTCCACTAAAATACTGACAAATAGATATAATATATAATTAACCATAATCAACAACAAAAAAACTTAGTATGAATGTACAGTGAGTACACTGATAATCACAAGAGGTAAAAAAAAAAAGTGGCCATTTGAGAGGCTTAGGGATTTTTAGCCTGGAGGAGGTCTCATCTAACCTAAGAACCCTGAGAACTTGCATTAAAACAAGCCTCCACCCACAAATTTTCTGCCTGAGCAGTAAGCTTGTCTTTAAAGCTTTATTAGATTGATTTGAAAAAGCATGGTCTAGGGAGTGGTTCTCAGACTTGTGGATGTCAGAATCACCTGGGAACCAACCTGAACATACAAAAAGACTCAAGTCTTATTCCCGTTTTAATGAACTGAGGTCTCTGTGTTTATTATTAACACTTTAGTTAGTTTTGATGAACATCAAATTTGAGAACAAATCTCTGGGCACAGATTCTCAAACTTGGCTGTACTTTAGAATCAGTAGAGTCTCGTGCCTATAGATTATGATTTCATTGACATGAAGTGCAGTTTGGGCATTGGGGTATTTTTGTTGCTTTTGTTTGCTTGTTTTTAAGCTCCCAGGTGATTTCAATATCATCAAGGTTTGAGAACTACTGGCCTACTGCCTGGGTACCCAATTAGGTTGTCCAAAGACCACCCAACAGCTGCAGAACCTGAGAGCTTTTTGGAAATGCAGAATCTCAGATCCCACTTAAAATTACTTAATCAGAATCTTTTTTTTTTAAACCAAGATAACCAGGTGATTTGTATGTACATTAACTTTTGAGACATACCAGTCTAAGGAATGAGGCAAAGCTGAATTTGTAATCATTTCTAATCAAATGGATGAATCTGAAAATCCTCTCTGTGCCACAGTATGCTCACCTGTGAACTGGGTATAAAGATATCAATGTCAGTATTGGAGATTTGCTGTGTAGATACTTGAGGTGCGATACCTAAAACTCTTAGCTTAATTCCTAGAAAAATGAAGCTCCTCATTAAATATCAAGTCCCCCCTTAGCAGACAGAGTCCCTGTGAGCCTTTTTAGCACTGGTGACCTAAGAGTTAATGAAGCCAAGCCCCACTAGTGACCTTCATCACAGACATTCCTGTTCATCTGGCACCCATAGAACTTCTTTTGAGGTGTGAATTCAATGTAATTTTTATTAATTTAAAATAATAAATGCAGCTGGGCTCGGGGGCTCAGCCTGTAATCCTGCGCCTTTGGGAGTCTGAGGTGAGTGGATTGCCTGAGCCTGCGGGTTCGAGACCCACCTGGGCAGGCGAGACCTCATCTCTACAATAAAATCAAAAAATTAGCCAGGCGTGGTAGCGTGCGCCTGTAATTCCGGCTACTCGGAAGGCTGAGGCGGAAGGATCGCCAGAGCCCAGCAGGCTCCAACTCAAAAAAATATATATTTTTAAAAATAAAATAATAATAATAATAAATGCTTCCCATATGCAAGTGTCTTCTAATAAAATGATAAGTCACAAGAAAATAATCCTTAGCTACAATGTCCTTGAAGTTGCTTTGGGCACTTTCCATTATTGTGCAATTGTGATAAACTTAATCAGATGGTATTACCTACTCATATAGTTTTATTCTTAATTTCCCCTATTAGATCTTAATCTGTTCTTTACCTTCCCTGGCCAAGAGCTAATTTCTTTATAGAAACTCATATATTGGGCTTCTTTTTCCTCTTCAATAAACTAACTTCTGTAATTATCTATTTTTTTCTTAACTTTTCTAACTTTAACCTCAAAAATAATTTTCTCAAACTTCTCCCTGAACTAAGACATGAAAATTCCTTGTTCAGAAAAGTTTATATCTGATTGGAAGGACATAATTTTTTTTGTGGTACAAATGTTTACACATTTAAGAGGGAAGTAGAAGTACCTAATGTAATACCATAGAAGAAATATCCTCAACTAATCTTTCTAAGCAGAATGAAAATGAGTAATGATTACAGTTAATTAAGTTAGGCACCCTCCATTTCCATTCACTTAGCAGCATTGCTAATTATATACTCATGCTACAAGGTTTCTTTAGTTCGGTAATTTGGATGCAGTACTCTTGGTAGGCAAGGGAATACAGTACGATTAATGAGCTTTTTCCCACCAACACCTCCTGTTCTCTCCAAATGAAATTTCTGCGTTTGAAAATTGAGAGTAGAAAAAGGAGCAAGAAAATATCAGTCATTTTTTGAGCTTTGGAAAATTGTGGCTTATGTAAAAATAAATAAGCACGGAACTTGGCTTCAAAGAAATATCAATGGCAATGACAATGACACTGACACTTTATATTGTATGCTTTTGTTCATATTAAATAAACATTTATTGAGCACTTAGTATTTGCCAGGCACTGAATCTACTAAGCTGAAAAAGAGGCAAACCCTAATCAAAACTCCAGGTTTCTATATATGAATTTCAATCATTTTAACAACTTACTTTTTAGAGAAAACGGAGAGAACTTCAACTCTACTTGGGTATATTGTTAATGAAGCACTTGAAAAAATAGTTTATGTGCTTTGATCAGATGGGGATTGACATACTTAAGAGTTTTATTTTTAATCTGAAAATCCACTTCAATCTTATGCTCTGGGTAAACAATCATTACACAAGCCTGGCACAATTCTGTATTTTCAAGAAGCAGGTTTCAAGGTTTATCTTCAAATACAATTTCAAGTAAGTTATATAGATTTTTAAAAAATCTTTTTTAAAAACAAAGGTTTAATGTACAGATTTAAACTTCAATCTTCATCTCTCTTTGCTTAATAATTTAATTCATTCATTATTGTTTATATTGAGTTTAAGATTGTTTCAGATTTTAAAATAGATTTTTAAAGGTATATCTGGAAGAAGATATTCAAATGTCAAGCACTTTTTGTTTTGATATGTTCATAGGAAGTTCAAATGTATTTTTGAGTAGCACTGGACATTTTCACAGTTGTTTTCTTCTCCTAGCATCACACAGGTGCACAACTTTGTAGGTCCAGTCTCTTCTTTATGCTTCCTTCTCTCTGATTCTCTTTCACTAACATCAGTTTGTCTAAATGAGTGCACTGACGAGTTCACATGAAGACTAGACAAAAATACAGGTGTCCTCATAATAATCAGCTCCTCTAATTCTCCTCTCCAGTTTATGCTTTAGTTTCAGAGAAATCCTATATAAAGCAGACGGCACAGTTATTACTAGAGGAACTGAGGTTACTGATTAGAAGGGAACGTAATCAGGTAGATTGAGCCTGTGAGGGAAGAAACCATTGCTGTGAGAGGGGAGTGTTTGCAAATTGCTGTCTGTGAAGCTGAATGTGTGAGGAACACCTCACTATTCACAGCAACTGGAGTGGAAGAAACAGGTGTAAAAAGATTGTGCATTTGTCTGCTTTTGTGAGGCTGGCCAGAGATTATGTACTTGTTTTATCTGTGCTTGGCTATGACTCTACCTTCAGGTTTATCATACCCCATAGAATGTGTAAGAGAAAAGTACCAACAGGGAAATCAGCAAAAAGCTTTCCTATGAAGGTGTAGCCAGCCTCCGCAGAATTTGAAATGTCTGAGGTCTCTTCTGGTGAGTAAAAGCTGCAGATAAATGCAACAGCCATTCAGAAGAATGATAAATGCCACAACCATTCAGAAGCAGGCTTCCCTAAAGGTGACTCTTTTGGTCACTTTGTAACCTCTGGGATATATCTGGATTACTTCTAGTCCATAAGTCTTTCGATAAAACTTAAATTGGGGCTTTTGTTGTGAGGAAGGGAGGGAAGGGGTTTCATATCAACGACTTATTAGATAATGCAAATCGCTGAAATGAAAAAGAACTCATGGTCTACTTTTGGGGTTATGGCTTTTAACTTTGTGTTCAGGAATCTAAATTTATTCCTTATATGAAGGAACTAAAAAACAAATGAGTCAAACCTTAATCAATAAACAAATATATTTCTACTTCAAATTAACCTCTAAGGATGTAGACAATTTTCATAAACTCATTAGGAACCTAACATGAGGGATTTTTGTCTTAGTAATAGAAAAAGTTGTGTGTTTTATATATGTTCATACATATATGTACATATATATGTGTGTATATATGCATACACATATACATACATGTTTCAAGAAGGTTTTTTTAAATCAAAAAAAGGAAAATAATAAGGGTCCCTGTCAATAGTAATTCAGACGTGTTCAAACAAGCACAACTTTTTAGGAAACAAATTGGGCCACCAGTTGTAAACAATAATTCCAGCCTGCTTAATTATCTGAAATGTCTAACAGTTATTTTGGAGGTTAAAGATTTATTGTTAAATGCTAGTTTTTAAATAAAATTAAAGGTGCAGTGATTGTTTATGGTATTTGGTTTTTTTAAAATTATAGGATATTCTAAAATTCTGGATTAGCATAGTTTTTTGGTCTGTATATACAATCTGTATATTCAAAATACATTAATTCCTAAAGTATGTTACTTTCATTTAAATTCAAAGAGCTTCTGACTTGGACACGTTTTTCTGTCATTAGGAAGATGGCTAGTTTTTGCCGGGGTTGGAGGGCTGAGTTAAAAATGTGAAGATAAAATGTACCTTTTTAAATTATAATTATATATTGGGAATAGAGACAGTCCAAATTTGAAAGTCTCTCTGGATCTCAAGTTTTCCCTTAACTTGATTTTTAACAAAATTACTCACTTTCTCAAGTCTTCTCTCATTTGCTCTGGATTAAGTGGTTATCATTTCTTACTTATAGGTTGCTTTTTACTAACCTCTTTCTAAAGATTTTTTAAAATTTTTATATTTGTGTTTTATTCATCAGACAGATTGTCCTGGAAGTACACAGGCCAGTTAATGGTTTATGAGTTCAAGCTGAGCTGAATATAGCTAAGCTCTGTCTTGCTTGACATTTCATCAAAAGCTGTGTTGATTTGCAATGTTTACCGACCTATTTATTGAACCCTCACAGCTTGAACTATGCCACCACGCTTGCTGACATTGCTGAGATTATCTCTGAATGCATGTATAAACTGAGGAGGAAATAGAAAAATAAGTTAAAAACAATCATTGGCCTATTTATTAAATTATGTTTATACAGTCCTTGATTTATTTATTTGTTTGATTTTTCCCCTCAAAGCCCCGTGACCTAATTTTTCTTCTTTGATCTTCACACAAACTCTGGAGGAAAACAGATGACAGCAGTGGTTCTCACCTATCCTTAAGTGGGCATCTGAGTCTTCTGAAGGGCTGGTTAAATCACAGCTTCCTGGGCCCCACTCTCAGAGTTCTGATTCAGTCCTTCGGAGGTGGGGCCCCAAAATCTATGTTTTTAAAAGATTTCCCAGGAGATGCTGATGTTGAACACATAAGAACAGAAAATAAGTGTTCTTGATTCTAAGAACAAAAAATAAGTATTCTTAGCCTAGTTATCTGTGTTTTATTTACGTATTGTTTGGACAAGATTTTTACTGTGCAAGAAAAGAAACACGTATATTTCAAAAAATTGAGGCATGCATTTTATTAATGATTAAAATATTGAACACCTATTAGAAGAAATTATTTTTATATTGAAACCAGCAGTAAAATTACTTAAATTTCTTAGCAGTAAAATCACTGCTTACCAAAATAAACAGTTTGTCATTAGATCTTGAATATGTTAAGACTTGATTTTTAATTACACTATTGATTTGTATTTTCTGAGATTCGTCCCTAAATAAGGCTACAACAAATTTTACAAAATGAAAGCATGATCCATGTGATAAGCACTTGAATCAAAGTCTCCTCTTTTAGATCAGTAAAAATAAGAGGTTTTCCAACTATCCTTACTGAAGCCACAGTTTGAAAACTTGAACAATGAAGAAACTGGATATTTTGCTTAATTATAATGACTAATAAAAATTAGAACATATCTTTGAAAATGCTAATAACAAAAATCGAACATTCAAAAATTGTAAACTTTGCTATTTTTTAAGAGTTATATGCTCATTTGCTATGGTACATTTCTTTCAGTAAAATTTAAGCTTTTGATATCTTCTAATGGGGTACAACATTTAGATTAAATGTGTAATATGGATAATTGATTTTTAATGGAATTCAATCTAAATGTTCATAACAGAGTTGGGGGTGGGCATGCCTTTAAGGAGGTAGAAATTTTTGTTAAATCATCTTCTCATTTTTTGATGAAATATATAAAAAAAGATGTATTGTCATTTATTTCAGTTTTATAATGTTTTAATTTTTGTACAGTCTTACCTATCACATGCTTCAGAATCATGAGAGCTTTGAAAACAATTTCACTTCATTTTAATTCAGATATTATTCCATTCCTATGAAATGAGGGTAATTCATAGAAAGCTAATGCATCATATTTCTAATCTTTAAATACTGTATTGAATTGCTTATTTTGGTCTGGCTCAATTATTAGTTTATTTTTTATTTTTCCTTTTATGATTAAAGCAATTCATAATTATTAGCATAGATAATATTTATTAGAATAAATTATGGATGTACTTATAAAAATCATTCTTATGATTTTCTAAAAAAATTTTTAGAAAGTAGGATTTATTGAAAGGACAGAAAAACTTCCACAGTGGGAGGGGACACGAGGAGGTGCCCAATGATGTTTCAAAGTACAAATTTGAGAAAAGGAACTCAAACTATACTAGGTCGCCTATAACCCTTGTCTTTCATCAATGAATTCTTAGCAGTTAATACCTGCCTGGAATGTAATGGGAATTCAATAAATTGGCTAAATAAATGGATGAATGAATCCTACAGACAAATTTGCCACGGGAAAAAAAAGAGGAGGTGTTTTTATTTCAATTTTTAATGTTGTTTGTTTTGGTCCAAATGAATAATATCTATGACATTTTATTCTGATGGCTGTTAGATCATTAATTGTATGTGAGAACAAAAGGCGCTTTGACTTTTGCTTGTTTGGGTTTTTTAAAATTAATATTTGATTTCTTTTCAAATCTCATTTGACACTTGCAGGATACAATCAACTATTCATTTTTTCAGTTTTCTAATTCCTTATGTTAAGGCCACAATCATATCTCTTCAGTGACATACATACAATCACACGCAGTTGTTTAACAACAGGTATGTGTTGTTTAACAATTGCCATATTGTCATTAGGGAATTTTTTTTATTTTTTAACTTTGTAAACATCACAGTGTACTCACACAGACCTAGAAGGTATAGCCTACTATAATATACTATATACTATATATACACAGTGTACTCACACACACCTAGAAGGTATAGCCTACTATAATATATGTGGTATGGACTATTACCCCTAGACTGTAAAACTGCAACAGCCTGTGACTGTACTGAATACTGTAGGCCATTATAACACAATGGTATTTGTGTGTCTAAACATAGAAAAGGTACCATAAAAATATATTGCAATCTTATGGGACCACCATATGGGATCCTTCATTGACCAAAAGGTTGTTATGCTATCTTTTATTTTGGGCCACACATGCAATTATAATGAAAACTGGGGAAAGAAAGAACTGAAATAGATATTTTTTATCCAGACAGTCAAAATTCAGCCTTTCTGTTTTAGGGAAAGTATTGGAAATAGAGTTGAGAGAATGAGGAAGAGAAATGAAAAGATTAGAGGGAGGTCCTTACTTGTTTCTAACTTCTTTGACAGCTTTAAAATTATCAAAAGCAGAAAAAGTTCTACATTGCTTTATTCCACATTCGAGACTCAAGTCAAAATTGAACAAGAACCTGTGGGAAAGTTCTTTTTAATTAAATTCATGTTACTTGCAAATACATTATACAAAGATTATTTTTTTAAGTTGAGTCAGAGTATGTCTGCATAATGAAAATGACTACAGGGTGCTGAAGTTCTCACTAAATTATCAGGAAATCTAGACAAATCTCTTTCCAATAAAAATGAGCATCAATGATTTCTACCATAGCCTTTTAGTTAAAGAGTAATGAGGAGAAATCTTGCCTTAGAATTAAAGATGATGACATATCTATCACAGATAGCTGTATTAGTTTATTTGACTGAAAAATTTTTGCCATAAATAATTTGTGTGGATTAAGCTAATCTATATATATAGAGAGAGTATTTGCATTATTGTAGAAATGACCAATTATTCAGCTAATTATATTATTTAGCTTTGGAAGCATAATTTTTCATCATAAACTAAACCAAATTAAAAATAAAGTGTACCACTTGTGAATACATTTCAATAAATAAAATAATTTTGGTGTGAGATAGCCTACTGTCCAAATTTTTTTATACTTATGCTTCAAATAACATTTACAAAAATACTTACATATTTCTGCCAGCACAATTTTTAAACACTTACCTGGGAAGTTTTGGAGACCCTTAAAATATTTATTTTTTGAGTCAGCGTCTCACTCTCTCACCCAGGCTGGAGTACAATGGCACGTTCAAGACCACCACAGCCTCGACCTGCTGGGTTCAGGCGATCCTTCTGCCTCAGCCTTCCAAGTAGCTGGAACTACAGGCATGTGCCACCACGCCCAGCTAATTTTTTGATTTTTGTAGAGACAAGGTCTCACCATGTTGCCCAGGCTGATTTCGAACCCCTGGACTCAGGCAATCCTCTTGCCTCCACCTCCCAAAGTGCTGGGATTACAGGTGTGAGCCACTGAACCCAGCTTTCCTTTTAATTATTATTTTTATTTTAAAGATGTGGGATACAGTTCAGGGTTAGGTACATAAATGGTTATCGTGCAGGTAAAGTTTGGGTACACTTATTGAAGTTATGTTGCCTCCCTCCCTTCCCTGGCAGCGTCCCACTACTGCCAGTCTCTTTCTTATAGTATTATGATGAATGTTCCAGGTCTGCTTATGAGTGAATATATGTAGTACTCAGATCTTTGTTCCTGTGAGAGACTCTGAGTGTTATAGACTCTAAATCCATTCAGGTTGCTGTGAAGTCCATAATTTTGTTTTTCCTTATGGCTGCATAATATTCCATCGTGTATATGTAGTACATTTTCTTTCTTTCTTCTTTCTTTTTTTTTTTTGAGTTGGAGTCTCACTCTGTCGCCCGATTGGAATGCAGTGGCCGCTCCCGGCCACCGCAGCCTCGACCTGCTGGGCTCCGGCGATCCTTCCGTCCCAGCCTTCCAAGTAGCTGGAATTACAGGCATGTGCTACCACGCCCGGCTAATTTTTTGATTTTTTATTGTAGAGATGAGGTCTCGCCAAGTTGCCCAGGCGGGTCTCGAACCCGCGGGCTCAAGCAATCCACTCACCTCAGCCTCCCAAAGGCGCGGGATTACAGGCTGAGCCACCGAGCCCGGCTGCACGTTTTCTTTATCCAATCCACTTTCGATGGACAGCACTGTTGGTTCCATGTTTTTGCTATTGTGAATAATGCTGCAAAAAAACATGCGTGTGCAGGTTTCTTTCTCATATCGCGATTTGAGCTCCTCTGGGTATATTCCCAGAAGGGGGTTGCTGGATTATATGGAAGGTTGATTTTTAGATCTATTAGAAATCACCATTCTATTTTCCACGGAGTTCTTACTAGTTTACACTCCCACCAACAGTGTAAAAGCATTCCCTTTTCTCCGCATACTTACCAGCATCTGTTGTTTTTTGAGAAAATATTTCTATTGTTTTCAAACCGTCACAAAACAACTACAAAGAGTGTCTACCAAAGGCCATATGTAGCCCATGTAAAATAAGATTCTGTAGAGTATTTTGAAACATAAAAAGCTTTTGTGCTTCCAGTATTTCCAATTATCCTATTTGTAAAAGGCTGTATATTTGAAAATAAATAAACGACTAAATAAATAAATGGAGTAGAAGCTACAAAATTTAACAGATGCTTGCAGAGACTTGAAATTTGGGGAACCATTAAGAAGGGAGTACATGCTGATAAATGCTAATGTGGTATCAGGGTATTGCAATTTATTTTAATCTTATTAACCAACATAAAAATATGCCACGCTCTTACACATCTTAGTGAACCAAGAAAAAAGTTTACAAACACCATTCTCAAAATGAACTGAAACATGTGGATGCTTCAAATAATGGAACTGGGCTAGATAAGGCTCATTATACATCTCTTAACAATAAACCTTTTAAGAAGTATTTTAGTAGAGAAGAGGGATTAGTAAGGTCATGAAGGAAAAATGAAGATAGAGAGGACAGTGTGATGTTTTGCCCCTTATCTCCTTCCCCACATGAATTGAATGCAAGTTCTGGACATCCACCTTAAGAGTTCCTATCTTTTTCTCTACTGCTTTGCCTAGGGCTTATTCCAACACCTGAAGAGCAGCTATGATCTGAAGAGCAACTCTGATGCATATGGGAGTAACCCAGGAATATGGGGGGGAGGGAGTGTTAAATGCCACCGGAAGCGACTACTAGGGGATGGGAGTCCATCTCAACCTCTGGTGGTCAATTCTGAGGCATGTTACTTAGAGTTTCTCAGAGATTCACCAGCGGGATTGGACGGCAGTTTCCTCCAGAGTAATGTGCATATTGACACACCCTTTATTGCCTTCTCCCCTTTTCTAATCTCACTTCCTCTAGCCTTCTCACTTGTACTTTCTGAAATCAATTGCAGATAAAATACTTGCACCTCAAATATTTGCTTTCACGTTTAGGGAGAACCTAAAGGAACACAGAAGAAATTGTTTCACATGCTTAAAAAAGCAGGCCAAAGGCACTTAAGATGCTAGAGGGAGGGAGGATGAGGAAACTCATATGGAATGACTTCGCTCTGTTTAGTAACTAAAGATGGAGCAGGAGGTGGAGAGGAAGGAAGCAGTTTGTGAACCTGAGAAGCAGTAGGAAGCTTTAGCATTGCTGCCATAGGATATGTGCCAGATATCCTGATATATTAAGAAAAGGCTCATGGAACATCATAGAAAGTAGATATATATATAATCCATATCTTTTGTTTCTACCCTAATTTAATTTGCCCTTAGATACTGCAATACCAAGCCCCAACTTGCTTTTGCCACCTGTGCTTTCTTTCTCCGTTTACTCATTTCATTCTCCACATAGAATAAAGAGTGATTTCATAAAAATGTAAATCAGGTAGTGTCAATCTCTGGTTGAAAAACATTATCACTCTGGTGCATCTAATATCTTTACCAAGACTGTCTTGATTCATGCCTCTTTCTTCCTCCTTCTCTGCAGTCTCACTGCATGTCAGTCACACTGACCTTCTCTCATTTCTCAAATGCCAGTCTTTTTTCAACAATTGCCTCTGCCTGGGATGCTTTTCTCACCCATCATCTACCTGCTTTGTTCATCACTGAACATACAGTTACAAGTGTATTGTCAGTCATGTGGTGGTAGCTTAATATGTATTTGCGGAATAAAGTAATGAAAAGAGTAAGAGCTAGGTTCAGTTGATGGTGGATAATAGTGATTTGCTAAGGCACAAAATACATCATTTGATGGCTCCCTAGAAAACAGAAGTAGATAAGTAGATATTTAGAAAAAGAAGACACTAGTTATAATTCTGAAATGGGAAAGCCTATATATATATATATATATATATATATATATATATATATATATATATATATATATATATATATAATTCCATTCAAGGAAGTAAAGATGCGTTCAAGGAAGTTCAAGCAAGTAAAGTCTAAGATGTTGTTTTTGTATGTAACTAAAGTTGTCATTTGAAGTCCAGGCCAGGCTGAATATCAAACAATGGATGTGTGAAGTGGTAGTGAGTAATGCTGATATTAAAACCAATGAGCAGTTTAATAGGTGAGGGAGTTGGAGTCAATATCAGATACAGAGATTGTAGTTGGTGGTAGTCATGGGAAGCCTTTCCAAAACGGTAAAGAAGCATGCTGCCAAATCCCAGAAGGTAAAAGTAAAATGATTTACATAAATGGAGTAAGAATTGGGGTTGAAAAGTGATGTGAGACAAGGGCAAATAGACAAGTTGGCTTGGTTAATTTAATACCCATGATGCAAGGGAAGCTATGCTGAGATGGCTCAGCAAACCTAATTGCGAGGGACTTTTGAGGGCAGCATATCAGGTTATCACATGCCAGAAATATTTCATTTCAGAGACTTTAGTTTTCTCATTAATTTTATCACTAATCCATTCATTTTCAAAATGTATTTCAGGATTTCACATCAGGTTGACTTTAGAGCTTATGTGCAGATGAAGGTTTCTTTTCCTAGCACTGAGTAAGGAAGTTGGTCCTATTCTGTGCTTAAGAGTGAAGCAAGCTTATGTTGGCACTGCAAGCAGGATTATTAAATAACCAATTACTATTCAGGCTGTGTTACGTTCCTTAAAATTACTCAAGCAAGAATCTTGAACTTGTTCAACCTGAACACATCTGATATCCTCAGCCAAATAGGGGATGTAAATTAGACAGCTTCTGGCTTTACTAGTGTGGAATCAGGCATACTTTTTTCCCCTTAGGACTCCATGACTAATGACCTGAATTGTCTGCATTTTAAGAATAGTCAGGTCTTTAATGGTGAGCTTGTTTCATTGTTTCTGATTCTGTTTTGGCCCATAGTATATGACAATACAAAGGATATCATATGTGCAAATTTCAACAAGTTGAGAAAATCTTTTAAAATGGATTTTCTTTTCATATTTGATTAGCATATATTCCAGATATCCTAGGAATATTTTCATGATAAAAAAATTCAGTTTATAAATGACACAAGGGAATTATAGAAGTAGGTAATGATTTGCAATCAAAATACACGGGAGGAGTTCCAACACCAATGATTATTATGTGACTTTGAAAGTTATTCATGCTGAATGGACCTCTGTTTTCATAACTAAAAACACTGTTTCCGGTTCATTTCCTTCAAGGGTCAAATGAAAGAAAATATACACATGTAACAGCAGTAAAATGCAATGATAAATATGAGGTACTTTTTCCAGCTTTATTGAGGTATGATTGACAAATGGAAATTGCATATAATCAAGATGCACAATACCATGATTCGATACAAATATACATTGTAAAATGATTACCACAATCAAGTTAATTAATGTATCCAACATCTCGCAAAGCTATCATTAATTTTTGTGATAATAACACTTAAGTCCTACTCGCTCATTAAATTTTAAGTATATAGCACAGTATTATAAACTATAGTCAGCAGGGTGTGATGGCTCACGCCTGTAATCCCAGCACTTTGGGAGGTCAAGGAGAGAGGATTGCTTGAACCCAGGGGTTCGAGACCAGCCTGGGCAACTTGGTGAGACCTCGTCTCTACAGTAAATCAAAAAATTACCCAGGCATGGTAGCACGTGCCTATAGTTCCAGCTACTTAGAAGGCTGAGATGAAAGAATTGCCGGAGCCCAGCAGGTCGAGGATGCTGTGGCTGTGAGTGTGCCACTGCACTCCAGCCTGGGCGACAGAGTGATGCTCCGACTCAAAAACAAAACGAAACAAAAAAAACTATAGTCACGATACTGTGCATTAGAACTTATTTATTTTGTAACTGAAAGTTTATATTCTTAGACCAGCAACTCCCCATTTTCCTGAACATATCAGCAATCCCTAGCCATTGACTACTATTGTTTCACTTTCTGTTTCTATGAGCTTGACTTTAGTGGATAATATGAGTTACTTTTGAAAAATGTTTTATTTTATTTTTAAATTGATATGTATACATATTTATTGTATACAATATGTTTAAAATATATATGTATATATACACACATTGTAGAATCGCTAAAATGAGCTATCAGTATAATTTTATATAATAAAGGTACACAATGTTTTTTTGTTTGTTTTGTTTTTGAATCGGGGTCTCTGTCTCTCAGGTTTGAGTGCAGTGGTACGAGCATGGCTTACCACAGCTGTGCCGATCCTTTCATCTCAGCCTCCTGAGTAGTTGGGATATTTGGCTAATTTTATTTTATTTTATTTTTTGTAGAGATGAGGTCTTGCTATGTTGCCCATGCTTGTCATGAACTCCTGGGCTCAAGCAATTCTCTTGCTTTCATTTCCCAAAATTTTGGGTTTAGAGCCATGAGTCACCGCACCCAGCCAGTAATAGAGTTTTTAATAGCTATGTAGCCAAAATTTATGGGCCAAGACTTTTAGCTGATTGGCTATGTAATTCCCCAATCAAGTAGAATTTATTTTGAATTGAGAGCAATATGAATCCTCTCAGGAAACCATGTTGACTATGCACTTTGAAGGGTTTATTTTATCTATATTCTGAGCAAAAAGTATTCTCTCTTCTAAGCAGGCCTGTTCATTCATTTATTCTTGCTTTGCCAGGCTCTTTCCCCATTTCTGGAATATTTTCCCTCCATTTGCCTTTAGTTCTAAAGCGTTTTCATCTACAAAAATTCAATTCAAGTCCTATCACTACCAAAATAGTTCTCTAACTGCTCCAAACATTACTTCGTTCTATGAACTTTTGTTCCACATAATAATTTCTACCCAGTTCTCAAATAAATTACTTGCTAATTATTTTCTGTGGATTATCTCTGATTACATAACTTTTTATATATTTCAATAAGAACAAGTGCTATTTTATATTCCTTTTTAAATACCTCAGTAGGTATTTTCCACATTTTTGAATCATTGTTTATAAAACAGTAAGCAGTAAATAATACATTCTTTAACACATAACTAATATTGCATTCATATAAATATTGTTATTTATTAACATATATTTATCATATTTATCAGGAGTTTAGGCACAGTCCCCCAAAGGGGCATTCCTCTACTATAATGTCTTTTGTTTGTGAGATCCACTCCTTATATTTGTGGCCTGCATTAAAAGGAAAAAATATATATCCCTTTGTCTATGGTGGAAAATTGTGTCATCCTAGCTTTAGCTGCAGCATACTCGTTTTATCTTATCATAACTTAAATTGAGAAGAAATTAAATATATGCAGAGCATATATCTCAGAAGAAAGTAAAGGATTGGCTTTTTATCATAAATAGACTGTTATATTTACTGAAAATAATATGGTTATGTTTGTAGAAATTTCATTAATTTATCCAACAGATATTTAGTAGTAAGCATGAATAAGAAAAAGCCTGCACTTATCATATTTACTATGAATACTGACGTGATGCTTTCCTACATGTCTTTAAAGCTCATACTAACTGAAAGATGTAGGAGGATCGATTCCTGAATATCTAAATGAGGACAATTGTTTTCTTACAAACATTAACAATTTTCTAAGTGATTGCTATTAAATTTAGGAAAACTTTATGATTGGGGCTACCAATCTCAGCCAAATTAGCATCAATGTACTCCCTTTGTCTGATCACTCATCTCTAAAACTGAAACCCTGGGACATTGAGGCTATACTCTGGTATAGTGAGTTATAAAAGTGTTAAGCACAGACACTATTAATAAAATATAGATTCTACTCTGAGTTAAGCTACTGTTACATATATATGAAAAATATTATTATTTTTACTTGGTTAACAAAGCCTTCTATATTTTATTTATGTTGAATATTTAAAAATAAATCTGAGTTAACAGGTTCTTATAGTCCTTGTTTTTCTTCTCTTGCTTTCCATTATTTTCTTCTAGTGTGGTCTAGTCTGATCTTTTATTTTAACAAGCTTACTGTACAAGACACTTTTATTTTCAATATAATGAGCACCAGAGGTGACTGTAAATGGAAATTAAAAATGTGAACATACTAAAGTGTCTTGACTTTTGCCTGCACATTTCTTGGAGTAATATTTTGTTGTATTTTCAAGATTGTGTTTGCACATATTCCTGTCAAACAGTAATACCAGGATGGAGATACAAGGGGAAAACAGTGATTGCATTAAAGGAGATCCCCCCAAACCAGAATTTATTTATAAAAATTATGTGTCTACCATACATATTTAAACCTCAGTCACCTTCAAAGTACTCTCCATTTGATGCAATACACTTATCGAGAGGCTCTTTCCACTGCTTAAAACAGTTTTTGAATTCGTCAATTTTGATGCCTTCTAGTGGTTCTACCGTATTTTTTTTGTTGTTGCTGTTGTTTGTTTGTTTGTTTCACCTCTTCAACAACAGCAAAAGGTTTCCCTTTAAGGACTTTTTTCATCTGAGGAAAAAATGTTGCTGGGGACAAGATTAGGTGAATAGGGAGAATGGGGCGTGGAGACCATGCCGTTATTGGTCAAAAACTGCTGAACACCCAATGCCATGTGGGCAGGTTGTTCATGTAAATCACTCATCATAAAATAGAGTTGAAAGAATTTTTTTAAAAAAATTAACTGAAGCCAAACACAGCCTCTCACAACACTAACTGGTACACTGATGCCTATGGGTTCATAGAACAATATCTAGAGAGGAAGTCTGTGTTACAAGGGGCCCACCCTCCAAAAATTAATTCTTTTTTTTTTTTTAATCCCCCCTGAATTCAAGATAAAATATGTTTGGGAAATACTCCCAAATATATTTTATCTTGATTGTGTTTCATGAAATTATATTACATGTGTAGTATCACCCAACTCTTGCTGTTTTGATGTGTAATTTTAACAATTAACTTATTATCATTGAACAGTTATTCATCTACCTGTGAGAGTGTCTGCAGCTTTTTCATTTAAAAACATCGAATATTGCATGAGAGAGAATTTTTTCTCATTAGATTACATAGATATCATGTTAAAATGCAATATGTACATGTGACAACTGATCTTTTGGGGAAAAAAGTCCATGAATCACTCTTATAACATTTGGAATTAAATTCATTAACTAAAATAATATCATGCTTCATCTTTTATATTTTGTTTCCTTAGCATCTGGTCCTTAGTCTGTCTAATTACATTATAATGGTTCTATGTTGCAACAGATGCTAGAAGATTTTTTTTTTGGCAATGATGATAATTTTGTTTCATATTTTGTAATACCTGCTTTGCAATTTTCTTTCCTATTTACTAAAGCCAGAAGGAAAACAAACCCATTGTTTTCTTTTTCACTTGAAGTTTCCTAATAGCCCAACCTTGTTCAAAGATCAAGAATTCTAAAATGTTTACATTCGTTTTTTGAGTACTGCAACTCCAGTCCTGAGATCAAAAGTAAAGTTTAGCCATGACACATATAATGGACAATGATCAGCATATTTTATTTTTTGTATACAGTTAATATTCTTATTTTAAAGGTTGAATAAGTTAATATTTTTATTGCAGCTATGCAATTGACTAACTTCTTATAGTGACTATGATAATTCCTTATATGCCCCCCTAAAGACACAAAATAGATGTGAACAAATGACATACATACCCTAGGCGAATTTGTAAATTCAACATGATTCGAATAAAAATGCCAACAAATAAAACACATTTTTATTTCAATAAAAAATTTATATCTTATCAGGAAGAGTCAAATTTTTAGGATCATGATAATCTTATGCAGACTATGAAAAAATTACACTATAAAAATTCTTCACCATATTTACTAAAATCTTATTTTATAAGTCAAAGTGGGGTGGGATGGTACAACCTTTCTGCAGATTTGCTATTATTACTAAAAAGGCCCATTTTTTTCTTCAAGAAACTATCTATTAATGCATTTTATGTTAATAAGCAACAAAGCATAATAAAGTCTCTGAATTGTTTTTTTTTTTGAGTCCGAGTCTCACTCTGTCACTCAGACTGGAGTGCAGTGGTCACTCCCGGCCACCGCAGCCTCGACCTGCCGGGCTCCGGTGAACCTTCCACCGCAGCCTTCCAAGTGAATTTTTATGAATTTAGAAATATGTTTTGGATAAGAAAGATGAAAACAGACTTGTTTTAAATCAAAAGTGGTGGGGAAATTATTACATTATACCCCCTTAGGGGATATGTACTCACTGGATGACTAAAACTGTGAATAGTACGGAACCTATGTTTTGTTTTTACTATGCAAACATGTCTATAATGAAGTTAAATTTATCGGTTAGACTCAGTAAGAGATTAGCAACATTAACTAATAATAAAATAGAACAATTATTATGATGTAATGTATAAATTATGCAAATGTGTTCTCTGTTCCTCAAAATATCTTATTGCACTGTACTCACGTATTTTTGGACCACAACTGAACTCGGGTAACTAAAACTGTGGATGAAGAAAACTGCTGTGTATTGTACTACATGCATATTATATGCATATTATATATAATATATGAAATATACATATTTTGTAACCATTCAGAAAATGGTTGAGATTTTTATGTAGTTGCTTTTTGTATAGAGTTATAATATTGTTGGAATTGTCATTAAAACACATTAAAAGAAATTATGTTTGTCATATTGCTTATTCTCTAATTTGATTAAATTGACTAGAGTAATTAGTGACCTATGAAATCTTACACCAAAAATAAAGCAATTGAATGCTGAAAAATTCAATCACAGATTCTTGGTTTATATGATATCAGGCTTCAGGCTATTAGGAGCCATCCAAATGATGGGTTCATTTTGTTCCATATTGAGCAGGGTCTTTATTATAACAAAGAAATAACCAGGAGTTGAGAAATTCAACATTTTTTCTCACTCTTATTATTTAATAGTGGGATTCCTTTCAATGTTCAATGTATCACTTAATATTGTTGATGTTAGCTCAGTCCATTGAGCAAATGAATTTACTGATACTCCCTCTCTTTTTTATGCTTCAGGTTGTATTGTAAGGACTCATTTTCTATGATTAGAGGCTTAAGTTTCATAGGAAGTAATGTTGAATATGAAAATATTATATTATATACAGTAGCATTGTCATCTACATGATTGTCTATTGACTTAAAGTGAAGAAAAATATAATGATTGCAAATTGCTTAATTACAGCTGCTTTTTAATTTTTTTCATTAACTTTTTAAAATCCAGTCATATTTGATAGTGGAGGGTTGTATATCATCTTTAGTGACACTAATGTTAATAAATTCTGATACCCTACTACCATTGAACCAGAATCATTTTAATTTTCAAGCCTTTGCAGATAAGTAAAGGAATATACATAGCACAATATGTGGTACCCATTGACAAGTTTATCAAATTTTAATTTTAATAAGATTTATTTTGCTTTCATTTAAAATTAAGATGTTTGAATTGTTCATTTTAATAAATATCAAATTACTCTACATGAGGAAGGAACCCCCAAAACAGAATTTATTTTTAGAAAATTGAGTATTTATTCTTCCATGTGTAAACTTCAATCACCTGCAAGGTAACCACCATTTGATGCAATACTCCTATCAAGACACTTTTTATCAGTGATCAAAACAGTTTTTGAACTCACCAATTTTGATGCCTAAGTGCATCTGCCGTTTTTTGTTTCACCTCTTCCACATTGGCAAAACATTTCCCTTTGAGGACTTTTTTCATCAAGGAAACAACCAAAAAGTCGCTCTGGGTGAGATCGGCTGAATAGGGACAGTGGGGCATGGCGATCATGCCATTTTTGGTCAAAAACAGCTGAATACTCAGCACGGTGTGAACAGGTGCCTTGTCATGGTGGGAGAACCACTCAACTGTTTGCCACAAAAAAGTTCAGTGACGCTGAAGGCAGCCTCTCACAACAATACTTACTGGTACAGTGAAGACGATGCGTTTCTAGAACATTTAGAGGGGTAAACCTGTACTATAATGGGTCTGCCCTCCAAAAAAAAAATCCTGTTTTCTGGGGGTGCCCCCTTGTACTATGATATGATACAGGCAGTGATAAAGTTACCTTTTAAATTTTCAATACACAACTCAGTCACTATTCAACAAACTTAGATTGTGCCAGTAATTTTGTACTAAAGACACAAAGATGGACAAATAAAAAACTCTGCCCTTGAGACCATACAGCCAAAATGAAGTGTTCTTAATCTGAGGTCCATAAGCAGGATAGGAAAAAAGAATGCATCTTTATTTTCACTAACCTGTAGTTAAAAATCAGAATTTCTTTTTAATTATGAAGATAAGCAACACACTACAATATTATTAATATCTATGAGTTTACAGTCAATATCTTTATATCAACTTCTAATTGTTGTGGATATCCTGAAAAACCATATACTAATATATGCTAATGGTTATTATACTAACCATTCTTTTGAGTTTATATTAGTTATTATACCTGCTAGTACTAAAGTAATCACAAATAATATTCTCATATTTAGTATTTGACAATTATCTTGTATTATAATTAATTTCCTTTTTACTTTTATATGCTTTTTATTTTCACTTTGCACATTTAAAAACACTCTGGGAAGTGTTCCATATGCTTTGCCAGATGCCAGAGGGATCCACAGCACAGAAATAGTTAAGAACTCCACGTCTAGAAGAGCACAGGCAAATACATATAATACCGTGGTACAGAACAGTAATAGAGGCTTGTACCATATGCTGGGAAATTGTGCATGACTATTCCAGTCGGGAGGACTGAAAAGGCAATTTTTTATTTGATCTTAAAGGAAGCAAGATTGTTTCACTACTGGTAACATGAGAAAGGGCGTTCTACAGAGGAGAAAAGCAGGTACAAAGTCACCAGGTGAAAGCTTGCAGGTTCAGGGCACAGAGAGCAATGTAATGTGGCAATGTAAAAAAAAAAAAAATTCTATTTTTTAAAAAAGTAAACAATTTTTGGGAATTCTATTCTGTTTCTGTTTGTCAATGTGCAAAATTATGTTGCCGGGTAGTTTTTTATTAATCATTAGTGAGCAGAAACTATTCTCTGGTTTTTTATTTTAGCTGACCATATTTTATAAAGAGTAACATCGTAGACAACAGGCAGAAAACATCAAAGAGGAGATCAAAGCTGTGTGTCACCCTTTTAAATCTCTCATTATTTCCATCAACATCTACCTGTAATGAAAAAAAGAGATGAATCTGTTTCACTTCCCCACTTCATCATCATGTTTTCAGACAACTATCAGTCACTTCTCTGGCCTGTGGACTATAATTGGCTACCGTTAAATCTCAAGAGATGGAACCACGTAACTGGAATAATTTTTTTAACACCCACAGAATTGTTGTTCCGTTATAATGGTCAAAGGAAGCTTTATTTGACATACACAGGCTTTCTAAATTTGTACTTTTCTGGCTTTCTGGAAGAAATGTCAATGTGACTATCCAGATTATAATAAAGGTCATTCAGAAAAGCAGTCATGATTTCAAGAAACAAAAGAAACAAACTAGACAGAAATATATGCTAATGGACTAAGTCTTTTAAAACTTTTCTCTTTATCTAGACAACTTTGCCTATATTCCTTGTTGAGCAAGAAGTTTCACATCTTAACTCTTCCAATAATCCTCTTTAAGGCTCTTATTTACTGACCTTGATTTCAAATAGGAGCTTGCAGGGGTCAGAATGGACACTGGTTAACCCGCCTAAAGTTGCATTTGAAGTTAAAATGTCATCTATTATTTAACAACATTAACATGGGCAGATTTTAAAAAGTGATTGATATGGGAAATGTAATATTCCAAGATGAAACATATCGATCAAAATGTATAACATTAAAATGTGGTCAGACAGGCCATCACTAGTTTAACTCTATCACTGGTAGTACAAATTGGATATATATATATATAAATATAATTTTCACTTAAGTATACAAGCTATAAAATTGAGCAGATTTAAGTTTAAATTACTTTTCAAATGTGTTATGCTATATAAATTATTAGCTTAGCTAAGCATGTTTTCTCATCTGTGAAGTTGAACAGAAAAAATAACCTACTAAAATTAACATAGGAATTAATTGTATTAAAATGTGTAATTTTTTGGTACTTCAAATATGGCAGTCATTCTAATTTTTTTAATGAATGAAAACTTAGTTTTATTGTTGATAAAACAATATGTTGTTAATGTAATATCTAGTACAATTTTGTTTCTTAATAATTCAATCAACTTGCCTTTTTTTGTTTTTCCTATTTATAAACAAATTTTTAGAAAGCCATAACTATCTATCAATATAAATGGTACTTTATGAAGTTTGGAGATTAGTTTCAGTTAAGGAAAAATATTTCGAGTTTTAAAAAATTACAGTACTTTGAAATTCACATGTATTTAATTTAAAGTTACCATTAATTTATAAAGAACCTGGAATTATAACCTGGACACAATAATTGTAGTTTTGGCTGAATGAATAAATAAATAAATAAATAAATCTTTTGGAAGTTGACACTCTACCCATAAAGTTAATGCCTCTTTTAATGTGTTATGCATTCTGTTGCTTTTTTCTCATTTCTATTATACATGCAAGTTTGTTATTTTGCATATGAATCACCATCCATAAATTCATAGTCAATATGGTATTTTAAATAATCATTACCATGGAAATTATACATAAGTGTTAGTTCTGTGAGTCGGAGTTTATGAATTTTTAAATTTAAAAAATGCTGATTTCAATTTAGTGTTTCTATTGCCCTATCCTATTTACTTTCACATCTCCTGCTTCCTTCTAATAAACTTGGTTAAAATATGTATCTTCACATATTCCTGCCCCGTTGGCATTTATGATACTTAAACTTCTTTTTGAAAGCTTTCCCTTTGATGCCTATTGAGTTAATTCTTGCTTGTTCTGTGACATCTACCTGACTACTACAAAATCTTTTAGCCACTTGCTGCAGTAGATGGAAAACTGCTCTAGCATGACAGGATGCGGGATAAAAACATGACCACACAAAAAATAGCAAACATCCTGGAAATCTGTATTTTGCCCTCAGTTTCACAGCCTCAAGTAACTTGATAATTGTACATTTTTAATGCCTGTCAGCCCCAACAGAATCTGATAACCAACTAAAATCTCTATCAGGAGTGAATAGGGAAAGGTGTCTGAAATAACACCTGATGGTGCAAGGGAAGCTAACTGAAGACAATAGACACGTTTCAAACATTGTAAAAATTATAATAAGAGTAAAAGTATATATGAGAAAATAGATCATGAGGAGCTTTAGAAGATTACTGGTAAATAAATTCGAAATTTTTTATAGAAAAATATTTAGTAGGCACTTACTATGTGAAATTTGCTGAGTAATATGAATGTAAGATTAAAAACTCGTTCCTATCGGAATAGATATTTTAAAATGTTGCAATTTGAACTGTGGATGAGTCTTTAAAACAATTTTTGGCTAATGATTATTTTGATTTAGGAAGAAGAGGAAAACAGTTGAATCACTTTAAATAAATTGGTTACTTTGGTTTTAGTATTGGTTTGCTTTTGTTTTGTCTAATGACTAAAAAGAGAATCAAATTTGAGGTTGAAAAGTAGATTTTCCTGCCTAACTTGAGAGTTTTCACATTGTCTTTGAGAATAAACACTATTTTAGATTATGACTGATATTTCCCTAGGTTGTGAATGTTATCCAATTTTATACATTCACTTTTCTTACTTGGACTTCTGTGATTGAATTAAAAATGGTTAATGTTTATACATAAAAGTTTTTTATTCAAAACCAAAACAGTACCCTACTATATAAAAATATTATTAGCATATTGTCTGTGCTAAAAATAAAAACCCCAAAAACTTAAGTTGGCTAACTCATTTCACATGTATAAAATATGACCAAATTCTAGGAAGTTTACAAGTGAAAGAAGTCTGTTAAGTAAATCTATAGTGTAATCATAATACAAAAAATTATATAAACTCTTAATGAGAACTATCAGTTCGTCTTTTGATAAAATCTATTGATATTCCACTCTTAAATTAATGTAATTTATATTGTTTCCCTGAGGTCTTCATTAATTAGTAGGTAGGATAATTTGAATTATCCTATCGTTCTTAAGGGAAAAAAGTATTTCCATAAATAATAATTGGCTCCTTTAGATTTTTTATTGCGTTTATTTGGCATCGCTTTTAACATACCTGAATTACAGGAGTTTTACTATGGAGTCACATTTTCTGTATTTTTTTAGTGATTCCCTACATTCCTGAGTTTACATTTTTACAAATTATGGCTCAAAAAATACAAGACACAAGTAATTATACTTTTGAATGAGTCAGTTATGGAAATATATCAAAACACTCTTAAGCTAAAATTTAATTTTAAAAAGGAATAAAGGTTCTGGACATATTTAAAATCATGATTTTAGGAGATGTCTTACTGATTAATTAATACTACTGAATTTCTTATCGTGCATCAAGTCGTAAGAGGTACCATTAGTCATCTATGCAATAGCCTCCTTCCTCTATCTATTCTAACTCTGATTTTATTCAGATACCCATCCACACAATTTGACAGTAGTATTTAGGGGAAGACGGTAGTCTATCCCTTGTCATAGGAAATGAATCATACTTTATCTAGTCCATTTATGTGCTTTCATATCTTTACCACTTATAGGCTTAAGTATGTGCATGAGATACAGTATGGGTCAATTAAATATGAAACAAGTTTTCCTTGTCAATGAAAAGGATTCACTTAACAACTAAATGGTTAAGCTTTCCTTCAAAATGTACATATAATTTAAAATATAGAATGCCCATTGATTTATTTATGATCCAATAAGTATTTAGTCTGAAAGGACTCTGGTATGAATATGAAAAATATGATAACACATGGACAAATTTTAGTTGAACAGATAAGGCATTCACAGAAATTTATTATTATTATTATTGATATTGTTATTATTCTCACATTTTAGGAAGACTTTAACTCTAGCATTAAATATAAAACTGTCTTTAAAAAATAAAATTTCCATTTCTAAAAAGTTATTTGATTAAAAAATTTGAAAAGTTATTTGATGAAAAAAAATGTTAACTGTATAAGTAGTTAATTAGAACTTTGTCAAATAGCATTGTTTTTAATTCCCAGAAATCCAAAACATTATACTCAGTGAAGTGTAACACCTGAGTTTTTAAAGTAGAATATTTTAAGAAAAGTAAGAGGTTTCTGGGGTAATATCTCTTATTGGGTTTTCTTACATAGAAAAAAATTAGTAGAGTACTATTGAAACACTCCACATTTTCTAAAAATTATATTAAAAAGAATTGTGACAAGCAACAAACTTGACCTAAATTAAATATGACATTTAGAAATAGTCTATGAAGTCCAGGGAATGGAAAGAACGATGGTTATTTTACTGTCTTAGAAAAGTTTAGAAGTCTGCATTTGAACTCAAATTTAAATTTGAACTTCTAGCATCAACTTTCAATTGTTCTGAATAAACATTGAAATTTTTATTTGAAATTTTAATCAAAATAAAAATATAATTTGAGTACCAAGATGATGGAAAGATAAATTTCTGTCATCTGAAATATCTTCAATTACCTTGAACCATTTAAAAAGTGCACAGGCTTTCTCGGATAAAAAAGGAAAAAATGTAGCTTGTGATTATAACCAAAAAAAAAAAAAAATAGAGAGAAAATGTCATGTTGTCATGTTTATTGTTTAATTCCTTAATTTAGAAAAGGGAATGAACATTTACTAATCAAAATATATTAGGCACTATGCATTCAACACACACTAACAAGTTAGATCTTCCAAAAATATAAATGAAGTAGTCTTTCTTGCCCTCATTTATCAATATAGATAATAGAATTCAGAGAGAGTGATAATTTACACATTTAAGTGGCAAAATCTAGACTTAAATCCACATCTGGTCTAAATCTATGTTTCCTTAGGATTTTTAGACATCAATATTGCAGTCGCCTCTTTAATATATGTAGGAGTAGCCGGGCTCGGTGGCTCAACCTGTAATCCTGTGCCTTTGGGAGGCTGAGGTATGTGGATTGCCTGAGCCTGCGGGTTCGAGACCCGCTGGGCAGGCAAAACCTCATCTCTACAATAAATCAAAAAATCAGCCGGGCGTGGTAGCGCATGCCTGTAATTCGGCTACTCGGAAGGCTGAGGTGGAAGGATCGTCGGAGTCCAGCAGGTCGAGGCTGCGGTGGCCGGGAGCGGCCACTGCACTCCAACCTGGGTGACAGAGTGAGACTTCAACTCAAAAAAATAAAAATAAAAAATAAAAGATATATATATATATGTGTGTGTGTATATATATACACACACACATATATATAGTAGGAGTGTATTTTTTTATTTAAAAGTAAAACCAAATAAATGAACAAATGAACCCTACAATTGCCAATAAAGCACCTCTAATATAAGAATTTCAAAAATATTGCTAAATACTCTCACTAATTGCTCTTCTAGTCTCACATGGCTACAGAATATACTTTCTGTTTTTCTCTTCCCGCTGCTTTCTAGTTGCTTCACACTGACAATTTTATTCGTAGTTTGTAGTTGCTTTTTAAATCCAGGCATTTCCTAACAGTTGATGAGATTTTACAAGAGGTGAAGTTAACATGAAAGAATGATCTAAGCACATTTTTGAGATATTCAATCCAAATTTATGGTTTTAAATTATAATTTTGTTAAATGTTATAGTTGATAAACTTGTAATTCTCTTCATAAACTCTTAGTTGCTAATTTTGTTTATTGCATGGGATTTTTCTTTTTAGCAAAGAAATACATGATATTTGAAGGAAATATTTAAAATGTAATTTTATTTATTTTTTATTTTATTTTATTTTATTTTATTTTTTGAGTTGGAGTTTCACTCTGTCACCCAGACTGGCGTGCAGTGGCTGCTCCCGGCCACCGCAGCCTTGACCCGCTGGGCTCCAGTGATCCTTCCACCTCAGCCTTC